>NC_134487.1:218271242-218286242 GCF_040206685.1 Ascaphus truei
TAAAAAGAGGGGTGTAGCTGTCCTGATCAGACAGGGCACCCCATTTAATCATATCAAAACAACGGCGGACCCAGAGGGTAGATTTCTAGTGGTATATGGCTCCTTAGCGGGCTCAGCAATCGCTCTGGTCAATGTATATGCCCCGAACGAGAACCAAACAGAATTCCTAAAGAAAGTTCTCGAGGGCATAGACCCGGGATATCTGTCATCGATGATAGTGGGAGGAGACCTAAACATGGTCCTTAACCCTACCGAGGACAGATCAACCACAATGGGTCCCCCCCGCACAACCCCCTCCCAGATCATAGGGAAAAGGTTTAGGGGAATCTTAAGCGAGTTCTCACTGGTGGACATATGGAGGGCCCAACATCAGGGCCAGAGAGACTATACTTTTTACTCAGCACCTCACCAGACCTACTCTCGAATAGATCACTTTTTGGCCACAAAAAATGTGGTGGCGGCGACATCTGACTCCGACATAGGACCAATCACATGGTCTGATCATGCCCCGATTACCTTAACCTTGACGACCCCCTTTGAAAAAACAATAAATTACTCATGGAGACTAAATGATTCATTACTCAATCATCCTGAGATAGAAAGAGAGATCAGAGCCGCTATTCGGGACTATTTTTTTTTTAACTCAGGATCCGTCTCCTCACCAGCAATCCTGTGGGAGGCCCATAAGGCAACCATTAGAGGGAAATTCATTTCTATCGCATCCCACAGGAAAAAAGCCCGCCAAAAATTAATAAAGGAGCTTACGGATAATATCAAAATAATAGAACAATCTCATAAAACCAACCGCTCAAAAAAAATATATAAAACATTGACAACAGCCAGAGTAAAACTTAGACAAATCCAGCTGGAGGATGTTGAGAAGGCCCTCAAATGGACTAATCAACAATATTATGACAAGGGGAACAAGGCAGACAGACTTTTGGCGACTAAATTAAGAGGGGTACATAAACGGTCCCAAATCACGGCAATCAAGAGTAGGTCTGGTGAAATACAACATAGTGATAGCAAAATAGCAGCTGAATTTACAAAATTTTATACCGAACTGTATAATCTAAGATCAAAAAATGGCCGGCCTGAATCAATAGCATCCGAATTAATAGCGCAATATTTAGATAAATGTAAGCTCCCCACACTAACGGAGGAGGAAAACACAGTCCTCAACGCTGAGATCTCAAAAGAGGAACTGGAAGAGGCGGTCAAATCACTAAAAATTACTAAGTCTCCTGGCCCCGACGGGTTCACTAATGTCTACTATAAGAGATTCTTGCCAGTACTATCCACGCATCTTCTAAAGATATTTAACGATTTCATGGAAGGAAATCAAATCCCCACGTCAATGTCCCTGGCCACCCTGGCCATTATACATAAAGAAGGCAGGGACCCGATGCAATGTGGAAGCTATCGTCCAATCTCCCTGCTCAATTGTGATCTCAAGCTATATAGCAAAATACTCGCAAATAGATTAAACCCCATCTTACCGAGATTAATAGATAGTGATCAAGTAGGATTCGTAGCAGGCAGAAAGGCCTCGGACAATACTCGGAAGATAATAGACATTATCGAACATGTCCATCTCACAGAGACCAAAGCACTACTCCTAAGCCTAGATGCAGAGAAGGCGTTCGATAGAATAGACTGGCTATTCATGGACCAAGTTATGTGTAAATTCGGATTCAAAGACGCATACCTAGAAGGAGTCCGTAGATTATATCAAAACCCGTCTGCAACAGTAAAACTACCAGGGGGCAGTAACCAGAGATTTGAGATCACTAATGGAACTCGACAGGGATGCCCCCTATCTCCTCTCCTCTTTGCATTAACCATAGAACCCCTAGCATCTGCAATTAGAGCCAATAGAGACATCAAAGGAATAGAAATTGGACACAGGCAGCACAAAATATCGCTATTCGCAGATGATGTCATCCTAACCCTTACACAACCCCAAACATCCCTACCTAACCTCCAAAAAGAGCTCCGGGACTTTGGAGATATCTCAGGTTACAAAATCAATAATGACAAATCGGAAGCACTAAATTTAAGCCTGCCAGAGCCAGAGGTGAAACTCCTCAAACTAAACTTTAACTATCATTGGAGCTCCTCGAGTATCAAATATTTGGGAGTAAAGATAACGAGGAACTACCAATCCCTATATCAACAAAATTATCCGACTCTGTTCCGGAAAATCAAACAAGATCTAGAGACATGGGGAGGATATCAGATATCATGGATCGGGAGGATGATATCAGTTAAAATGAACATACTCCCTAGATTATTATATTATTTTCAGACTCTCCCGGTCCACATCCCTGGCTCAGAATTAAAGAACATTCAAAAACTAATCTTCCACTTTATTTGGCAGGGTAAGAAACCCAGAATCACCAGGACAGTTCTTTTGGCATCAAGGGGGAGAGGAGGACTTGGTGTTCCAGACATCACAAAATACTACCAAGCCGCCCAATTGCGACAGGTAGTAGTCTGGAACGCCAACCCAAACCAATACTGTTGGCTAGATATAGAATCATACTATGCCGGGACGCCTTCACTGCCGGCTTGCCTTTGGTCCCTGAGCAGGGAAGACATGCAGAACAGTAAATTTAAGTTAGGCCCAATGAGACACACATGGGAGATTTGGACAAAATGCAAATTTAAATTTAAGCTCACCACACCTCAATCCCAACTCATACCAATTTATAAAAATCCGAAATTCCCCCCTGGCTGTGAGCCCAGACAATGGGACCAATTTAAAACAAAAAATATTAGAGCGGTTGCTGACCTCCTGAGCTTTGAGGAGTTCCTGAGTTATCAACGCCTAAAAACCAAATATGAAATAGCAAGATTGGATGTCTTCAAGTATCTACAAATTCGGCATTTTATTCAAACTTTATCCCCAACGTTGAAATTTCCCCCTCTCACCAGTTTCGAGCGGCTCTGTAGAGAAACAGGCCACCAGAAAGGTCTTATAACACAAATCTACGGTGAATTGGAAAGGGCCATAGAAGCCCCTACACATGACTATATGCTGCATTGGGCAGCAGAATTGGAAATAGTTATAGACCGAGAGGATTGGGAAAGAATTTGGGAAAATGCCTCAGGAACTTCCATATGTACCACAATCAAAGAAAACATATATAAAATACTGTTTCGCTGGTATCTTACCCCAGTTAGAATAAATCAAATTTACCCCCAGGCGTCCGATTTATGCTGGAGAGGTTGCGGTCAGAAGGGGGACATGGCCCATATTTGGTGGACATGTCCGGAAATTCAAAAATATTGGGGAACAATACAAAAATTAATAGAGGAGGTCACAGACCTCAAAATCCCTATTGACCCGTTGACCTACCTGTTGGCCAGGCCCTTAGAAAATTTGGACCGACCAACAAGTAAATTAATCTCCTTAATTCTTACAGCGGCTAGATGTGCGGTGGCAGCCGCCTGGAAGAAGGTGTCTCCCCCCTCAAAACAAATGGTAAAAAATAGGGTGCAAGAGGTGATGAATATGGAGAAACTATCTGCCTTCTTGAAAAGATCCACTGACTCCTTTAACAAAACATGGGATCCGTGGCTATCCCATATGGCACCTCTACGCCACTAATCCACATATGGAAAATAAAAAAAGAGAGAGAGAGAAAGGAAAACCAGGTCAGGGGCACCAATGAAAATAGACTGAGGACACGGGAAGCAACGGGTATCCCCCCCACCCCCTCCCACCCTCCCCTTCCTATTCCCACTCTTACTCTCTGTTTCCATACTCGCGCTCCCCACATAGCCCCTGGAGGGTCAGGGGAGCGGTGAGCTTTCTTCTTTTATTTCCGGTTTCTCTAACCAACAAAAGGAGAAAATCTGTATTAGGCTGTATTATCGTTTGTTTCATGCATACTGTGAATTATCTAAATGCCTAATAAAAAATTTTGGAAAAAAAAAAAAAAAAGCCTATGTCGTCTCATTTTGAAGCCAGACGCCGCGGAGGAAGGACCTCCGGGCAAGAAAGAAGACCAGGGCATCGCCGCAGACGGGGAGAAGACCCCGCCCCGCCCCGCTGGAAGGAGATAGAAGAAAGAAGAACACAGATAAAGATGGATTACAAATAGAAGACCCGTGGATTGATTTGGATTTTTAGTTTAATGTTTATTTTTTTGTATGGTTTATTATTTTATGGGTTCCTGATCGTGGATTGGTTCGTGAGTAAGCTGCGCAATGGGAGTCGGTGGGGGCAAGTAATGGTAAGTGAACTAAAGAAATGTATTTTATTTAACTTGTTAATTTTTTCAAAAGGTTTTTTTAACATGTGTATTTTTTTTTTTGCGGTATATCATTTCTTGCCACTGTATGTATGTATGTATGTATGTATATATGTCTAGAGAGATATATACATACAGGGTAAGAAATGATGTTGTTTTAAAAGCTTGATTTGATGTGTTTTAAATTAATTTGTCTATGCTGCTATGCTTTATTGTGTGTTTAAAGTATTTTAAAATTAGATAGATGTATTCCTTGGTATTGTATTGTCTGTTTGAGGGAGGTCAACGATAGCCTTGGTTTTAAAGGTTGGATTTTGGTTGGTACTTATATTTTTTCACAGGCTAAATTGTTCTGCTCCAGGCGTGAATTAGTTAATTGTTTCATTGTTCACGATGGAGTGTGAATTGTTTAGGGATGTAAATAATGATTGCTAATTGATTTTTGTTTACTTGGTTGATTCATTTGAGAAGTGATGTTGTTTTAAAAGCTTGATTTGATGTGTTTTAAATTAATTTGTCTATGCTGCTATGCTTTATTGTGAGTTTAAAGTATTTTAAATTTAGATAGATGTATTCCTTGGTATTCTATTGTGTGTTTGAGGGAGGTCAGCGATAGCCTTGGGTAAGTGAACTAAAGAAATGTATTTTACTTAACTTGTTAATTTTTTTAAAAGCTTTTTTAACATGTGTATTATTTTTTTTTGTGGTATATCATCTCTTGCAACTGTATGTATGTATATATGTATGTATGTATGTATGTATGTATGTATGTATGTCTAGAGAGATATATACATACAGGGTAAGAAATGATGTTGTTTTAAAAGCTTGATTTGATGTGTTTTAAATTAATTTGTCTATGCTGCTATGCTTTATTGTGTGTATAAAGTATTTTAAAATTAGATAGATGTAATCGTTGGTGTTGTATTGTGTGTTGCCTTGGTTTTAAAGGTTGTATTCTGGTCGGTACTGTATTTTTTCACAGGCTAAATTGTTCTGCTCCAGGATTATTAAAGGAAATTGATTTTAATGTAGTGTCTGTATGGAGAAGTGTTTGGTTGTTGGACAGTATAGTTTTGATAACCCTTCTACATTTATTTGTATATTGGTTCATCGTGTGTATATATACTGTGTATATATATATATATATATATATATATATATATATATATATATATATATATATATATATATAAATACTGTATATATATATATATATATAAATAAATACTGTATATATATATATATATATATATATATATATATATATATATATATATATATATATATATATATATATATCTGTATATATATATACAGTATATATATATATATATATAGTTGCATGATGAAGCCACAGTACAAATTCTTGGGTGAAGGGTGGGTATCGGGCCACTGTGGCTTAACCCCTTAATCACCTTTGCGGTTATTATCTGATAAGGTGTTTAAGGGGTTAATTGATATCTGAATGTAATTGCAATGTATTGGCTTTGTATTTGCTATGTATGTTGTGGGCAAGACAAGGATTTTGCTGGCGACAGACACTTCGTATTGATGAGGTCAGTAGTACTTTATTTATTTGTATATGCTAGTTAATGTTTTTAATAATGGGCAATTAATCTATTATCCATATCTGGATAATAGTTATTTTGCACATTATTGTACTGTAGGTGTTGGGGGTTAGAGGGTGTATGTATTGAATGTATAGGCCAGGTTTATTTTTTTTACATTCAGGGTTGGTTCCGTGGTTCTGCGTGGGACCTCTGGAGACCACCTGCGGGTATCCTTGAGTATCCCAAGGGTATCATGCTGGTGGTTCCATGGGTGACACATGCGGGGATGATGATGTGTGGTCCCACTTCTGTGGGGGCACCGCGGACCCGTAGTCTGCGGGGATGACGATGTGTGGTCCCACTTCTGTGGGGGCACCGTGGACCCGTAGTGAGCACCCGTGAATTCCCCAGATCCCCGAGGGAACAACCCGAGGCCCCGCAGACAGCTGTGGGTCTGACCCGGGGCTCCCAGACATCCATGGGCCTACTGTGGGGACCCAATTGTGGCCCACTGTGACCCAAGGAGACCACCTGGGGGCCACGGTGCTGGCGGGATCCACCAACAGGCCTCCAGAACCTGTGTAAAAAGGGCTGCTGGTAAACTGTAGGTCTGACCATGTGCCCTGCCAGCCCACCGGGGACTCGCGTGGGGCTGCGTTATGAACCCTGTATGTAAAAGGATAAATCTTGTATTTATGGGGGGGCACAGGGGGTGGGTAATGTATTTAATAAATATAATGCTGTTTATTGTGGGTCACTGTACTGTTTTTATTGTGGGTACTGGGGGTGGGGGGGGTGTTTCCCCAACGGTATGTGGGTAGGCCTCCCTTGTGGGTACTGGGTGGTTAGGCCTCACGGGGAGGGGTTAGTGTGGGAGGGTATGTAGGCATCCCGAGTGGTGGGTGAGGGTGGGTTAACCCCTTAATGACTCTAGCGGTTAATAACCGCTATGGTGATTAAGGGGTTAGGGGACATTACTTTGTATGTTTTAATTTTTGTCTCTGTTTTGCAGCGAGCAGCGGAGGGGCCGTGGGTAGTGGGTAGTGGGTGTGGGTGTGGTTATTTACACGGGATCCCCCTCCCCACATTTACATACAGTACACTGCACTCACAGAAAACACAGGCCAGACAGATTTAACTGACACAATAGGGGGAGGGGGGCTTTCACAGATTAGTCAAAGCAGGGAAGCTTAGCAGACACAATAGGGGGAGGGGGGTTTACATAGATTACAGTGAAGGCAGAAGGTTTAAAACACACAATACGGGGAGGGTTTTTTACATAGATTACAGTGAAGGCAGGCAGGTTTAAAACACACAATAAAAATATGTATGTCATGTATTTATTGTTTATGTATTTTAAATACACAGGGGGTGTACTGTATGTTGTTTATTGCAATGTTTATTGGGGGCAAATCAAATGTCCCCAATAAACATGCTATTCTGCCTTCATTGCCTTAGCGGCTATCAGCTAAGGTAATGAAGCAGCATTTCTGTATTTTTAATAATATTGTGCAGGAGCAGGGGGTCCCCTGAGCATTAATTTCTGGCTCAGGGAACCCCCTGCTGACTGTACAATATTATTAAAAACAGAAATGCTGCTTCATTACCATAGCACATAGCCGCTAAGGTAAAGAACTATTCTTTATTGATGTGTGTGTTTTATTTATACTGTACATGTGCAGAGGGTCTCCGGAGCAGAACCGCTGTGGTTTTAGGTCCGGGGACACCCTGATCCCCGAGATACAGGCCCCTTTAGGGGGTGCCGGTATCCCTCTGCTTGGTTTACAGGCCGCGGTCACGTGATCGGGACCTTTAAAGGCAGAGGGATACCGGCACCTCATAAAGGGGGCTGTATCTCGGGGAGCAGGGGGTCCCCCGACCTGAAACCAATGCGGTTCAGCTCCGGAGACCCCCTGCAAATCTACACTATAAATAAAAATGTATTTCAAATGTATTTATTTATAGTAATTTATTTATTTAGATTTATTTTTTTTTTGGCGGCTGCTGTGTGTGAGGTTTTTTTTATTGTGGATAGTGGGGGTGGGTGAAGGGGTTATTAGCCCCAACGGTGGCTGTTTAGGGCTTGCGGGGGGTAGCGGGAGGGCTTAACCCCTTCATGACCGTAGCGGTATTAACTGCTATTGTCGTGAAGGGGTTAAGTGCACCCGCAACCCCCCCGCAAGTCCTAAACTCACACCAAGGAACAAATACCCCTTCACCCACCCCCGCTACCCACAATAAAGCGGGCACGGTGGGTTAACCCCTTCATTGCCTTATCGGCTATACGCTACGGTAATGAAGCATCATTTCTGTATTTTTAATAATATTGTGCAGGAGCAGGGGGTCCCCTGAGCATTAATTTCTGGCTCAGGGAACCCCCTGCTCACTGTACAATATTATTAAAATACAGAAATGATGCTTCGTTACCATAGCACATAGCCGCTAAGGTAAAGAACGATTCTTTCTTGATGTGTGTGTTTTATTTATACTGTACATGTGCAGAGGGTCTCCGGAGCAGAACCGCTGTGGTTTTCAGTCCAGGGACCCCCTGCTCCCCGAGATACAGGCCCCTTTAGGGGGTGCCGGTATCCCTCTGCTTGGTTTACAGGCCGCGGTCACGTGATCGGGACCTTTAAACGCAGAGGGATACCGGCACCTCATAAAGAGGGCTGTATCTCGGGGAGCAGGGGGTCCCCCAACCTGAAACCAACGCGGTTCAGCTCCGGAGACCCCCTGTACATGTACACTATGAATAAAAATGTACAGTACTGTATGTTAGGGGTTATAGGGGACGGCTTTAAAGACAACAGCTCGCAAACGCCCCCATGCGTTTTTACATGGCATTGCAGTATTGCAGCCAGCGGGAATAAAATGCTTAAATCACAGCCGCGAATATAACGCTATATACCCCGGGAGAAAACGACACAAAACCGCACATCACCGGGGTCCTCTGAAATTCGCGGAGCTAGCCAAGTAAGAATAAAGTTGGTCGCCAGTGTAAGAACCCGCTACTTCCGCTTTTGTTTTAGTTTTTTAAGTGTACTGTATGTTTGCGACTGTATAGTAGTGTTTCAGTAGCGGATTAAATATTTTTTAAAGGTTATACTTCTAGGTTTTGTTTCCTGTATTGTTGGTGTTAGTTATCTATAGTTTACTTCTCTAGTTACTACAATTACTCGTTCACTATAGACAATTAGAGGAAGGCATAATTAGGTAGTAAGATTTTACTCAATCTATTTATGGTTGTCATTGTTTCTTCTTCCCACTTCCCTCACTAGTTTAATTTGATCCCATCCTGTATCACTTACACTACCCTCTGAAGTCTGTACAGCATACTCATCATATTACTTGGCATTTGTTATATTGCTGTATGTGATATTTTTTAGGCATTGTATGTTATTCTTGGACTTTGTTACATTCACTTATTGTCACACATTTTTCACTCTGCACTATTTATATATATATATATTCTAGTTTCCCTCTAGAGGGGGGTGGGGTCTCCTATTACCTACTTTGTGTAGATTCATATTATTTCCATGTATGAAGTACAAGGTGTATAAAATGCGTAGGAGGCTTTTCCTACCTCATTACAGCATTTCTTTGTGAATAATAAAGGATATTTTTCTATTTATCTGAACCCTGACTCCCTTTTGACTGTGTGCTGCTTCTCTGTTACAACTACCTTGGATCTTGTAATTAGCAGCTGTCATGCCTCCATACAGATTCAGGAAGTAATAAGCATATTCAGTAGAAAAGACTGTGAGTACAACGTATCTTATTGAAGAATTGAGAGACACTCCCAATGAGGATTCCGGTGGTGTGGAGTTGTTCACCCACCCTTGTCTTCAGGGAACATTTTTCTTATTGCTAATATCTGCAAGCTTGCTCACTGAAAATCAGGATTCACACATGAGGGTAATTTGACCTAATCACCCACTTCTTCAATGAATACTGTCTATCTTCCCTTATACTTATTAAATATTGGTCGGGTATTTGAGCATCCAAAACCACCACAACTACCAGTAATTAAGGATTCCCTTCTCAAGCTCTTCTTTGTTTTCTGGCTTTACATATTTACCTCCCTTTTTGATGACATCACCAGAAACAAATGGATGCCATGACATGGTACTCCAACCAATCGGATTAAGAGATATACTGTGTGAGGCATCAAATGGTACACACCCAATCTGATTGGTTGAAGTACCATGTGACAGTGTCTATTCATTTTAAAGGATGTGACATTTTTTTCTGGTGATGTCATCTTAAAGGGAGGGAAGCATATCATTCCTGATTGACTGGCTTGCCTCCTTCTACCAACCTTTACGATGATGTCACACCCTTAAAAAATGAACCCTGTCACATAGTACATCAACCAATCGTACTGGGGGTGTAACATTTGTGACTCAAATGTGACATCACAGGCCTTATATAAGGCCTGGCTCATCTCATTTGACCTCAAGAAGACAACGGGACAACATCTGCCTCCATTGGATTATACAGTACAGAAGAAAAGAAAGAAGAAATAAGGAAGAACTTACCGGAGACATCTCTTCAATCAACATATGATCATGTGAACTTCTTCGCATCAGCTGTTGAAGGAGAATATCGTCATGGGTCAAGAGTTGCTGACGGAGTAGGATTTGGAGGGTGAAGACAGCAAAGGTAAGAAACTCATGGATTGTATTTTATTTCATTGTGTATCTTTTTTAGGTTGCCCATTGACTGCTGTTGTGGCAAATCATGCCCTTATTATGGACATGCTGTACCACCGTGCCAATCAATTGGTTTATTGACATTTTTTTATTGAAATGTAATGTGTTTTATTTGGGGTTTATTTTTTATTTGCAGCGTGCCCATTCATTGACAAAATGGCAAACCATGGCCATATCATTGGCATGGTCTACCATTGTGCCAATCAATTGGTTTCTTCATTGAAATGTAATGTCTTTTATTTGGTGCTTGCCCATTCATTGCCATAGTGGCAAACCATGCCCATACTATGGGCATATTGTACCACTGTGCCAATCAATGGGTAGAGGGAGTGGGGTAGTTGCCCTGGGGTGGGTGGTTAGGTCTCCATTGATGTGTAGCAGGAAGGGGATTAACCCCTTAATTACCATAGTGGTTAATAACTGCTATGGTGATTACGGCGTTAGTGGCCAGTAGTTAGTTTTTTTTATTTTACTGTCGGTATCCACTGAGTAAGAGGAAGACGAAGGGGATGAGGTTAGCCTTCATCCTGACAGGGGTAAGTACAAGTTTAATTTACTATATGTTTGCTGGGTAATGTTTTGGTTATGTTTTATTTTTTAATGGGCAAATGTGCTATTATCCAGATACGGATAATAGGGATATTGCCCACTACTGTATTGTATGTGGGAGGGGGGAGTTAATCAATGTATTGTGTTAGTGTTTGTATTGTAATGCTTATTGGGGATAAAGGGGGTAGGTGAAGTCATTTTCTGAAGGCATTGACTCACCCGCATGGGTTGTTCTTTTGCAGTACCCATCATAACTGTAGTAGCCTGGACCAGGTGTTCAATCACTTCCTATAAAAGAACCCAATCTTCCTTTACGTTTCTGTGAAAATCACAAGATGGGTTTTGAATATCTGATTTGTCTCCAGCTGTGCAGTAGTAACTACAGCAGTAGCTTGCCGCTCTGCTGCAATGCTTTAAGCTACCTGAAGGTTAGTTTCCTGCTGAAAGGCATTGCTTTGCAGGAGGATATATGACTCGCAATTGTCAGTTTTGTCCCTTTTACTTTGTGTCCTTAATTCAATATCTGGCACCACTTGTGGCAGGATGACCATAGTTAGTGAGGAGGCGACACAATTCTTGTGCTGTAATATTAGTTTTAATGGTTTGTGTTTGACATAAAGATACAGAAATTAGGAAAGCTGCCCCTTTAAGGCAAGATTAATATAGCCTACTCTGCATTAGGGAGCCTAACTAAACCTTATATAGTGCCTGACTAACCAACTGGTTAGCTAGGCTAGTTTCCAGTCCAATAACAGGATTTGGAAGTATTGGAGGAGTGAGCTCCATGCCTTGGACCTCTATTTCTTTCAGTTCAAAGTAAGTGGCAACCTGTCCCGCTGTGTCTGCTGTGTCAGCTCTCGCTCTCTCTCTGAGACAGTCAAAATGCTCTCCCTCTTCCCTTCAACCAAGTCATTCTGTGCTGATTAGGTGCACTTGTAGATTGCTTAGCTACTGCAGAAGAGTTAACCCCCTCATACTGAAAGCATGTGTAGCCCCCTTTCCCTATGCCTAAGGGAAATACGCTGCAACTACACGTGCTGCTATACCTGTTTGCTCACAGGAGGCCTAAGCCTCCGCCTCTGGAAGCCTGGGGTGAGCTCTTTCTCCTTGCAGTTCAGCACCTCCACCTATGAGGGATCCCAGCATTGGCGGGATAACCCCTCACAGGAAGCAATACACAGTAATGAATAATATACCACACAATGTATATAACTAAGGATTACTGCATACACCTACTAACACATACACACATACAATAACTAGAATAACTGTTCCCACAGTGTACACCCAATGACCCTACATTTGGTGGTTCTCCTAAAGTACTGAGGGTGCCATGGCACTAATACCCCTAGTGTCCTGTCCCAGACATTTCCACCAAAGTATGAGGTAGTGCTACCCCCTGTGGATGTAGATGCATGTTTGGTACCTGCC
The DNA here is from genome assembly GCF_040206685.1 of Ascaphus truei. NCBI lineage: Eukaryota > Metazoa > Chordata > Amphibia > Anura > Ascaphidae > Ascaphus > Ascaphus truei. The sequence continues at coordinate 218,283,744 of NC_134487.1, forward strand.
TGTGTACTCCAATACCCAGGTGCTGCTTGGGGTAGTGAGTTGGAGCGGGTCCCATACAGCGGGGCCTCCAACACAAATCCCCTTTCTCCTAACTGATCCTGATCCTGCTTGTGAGGTGAGCTCCAGCCAGAGGGTCTCACCTGAATTTTCTGGGGTACTGCAGCCTGGTCCAGGTCACAGAGCGCCATGTGGACATCCATCCACCAGCGTAACACTGGTACTAAAGGGGAGAGTCCATATCTGGGGCCTTCCCTATAGCACTGAACTTAGGTTGGCTCAGGACCTATTGGCATATGAAAAAAAGCTGAAAAAACAAATAGGTAGCGCTATATCCCACAGTGAGCTGGCAGCCGGTGATATAACCCTGACCCCTAGTCAGGCTATAGAAGTGGAAAAGAAGTTATATCAGTGGCGCTCAACACTGTAATGATCAAAGCAATTCTAATAGATATTATAAAATATATATTATAAAATATACAACCAGAGCCACGGAAATCGCCCATCTGATTGGATGCTCCACGTGGTAAGGGTAAACATGTAAATATACAAAGAAATCAAATCATAGCATAATACTGTAAAACATACACATACATAAACAAACAACACTTAACAAACGCTGAGAACAACAGGTAACTATTCACAATGGCATTTAATATGGCATATCATTAATATCATAAAATACACTTATTACACATAAAATAGTACATAAAAACATATATTAGGTTCAGGCAAGATTCTCCAACTCGGGTGGGGGTACCTGCTTACCGAAAACAGGATGTAATCAGGCAATGGATAATTCAAAGAGTATCCCCTCTTATGGATAGCTGCTGCTGCTGCTGCTGTTGTTAACACCTGGGCTCAGACGAGGAGTCTATTATGGGCAGGGACAGGTTTTTCCAGCTAGCTGCGTCTGCCTCAGTCCTCTCCCAGCACTGCAGAACCTCCAGGACCACACACAGAGATACTTCCTGGTCTGCCCGCACCACGTGCACCAAACACAGCAATGCTGAAATGTTGGATATTCCTACGCCAGCATGTGCTTTCCCACAGCTCACAGCTCACAGCTCCCAGCTTCGGAAGGGTACAGCACTCACACCCGAGTAGTGGGGACCTCACAGAACCACCCTACGCGTTTCGAAAGTCTTGCTTTCTTCCTCAGGGGTTAAAAGTAATGAAAAGTAGTCCCTGTAAGTCCCGAAATATATAGTCCCGGTTTAAAGAGACAGTGCATCCTTGTGATCTTGATCATGCGCAGATGAAAGGACTGGGACACTCAGCGTGTGGACACTCATGGACATGACATACAACAGTGAAAAAACATATATAAAGGAAATAAAAGAATATAACAATTAGTGCAATACATAAAATACAGATGTGTATCTGATACCTATATATCCTCATGGATAGAAAAAGAAATGTAATAGTATACATATGAATAAAACAAAATGCTTAACAAAAAATATGATTAACAAAAAATATATAAAAAATATATAAAAAAAAAAAAATTATTAACCCTATTATTTGTATCTCAAATTGCTAAGACCCGGCCAAGCTAGGGATATGTAGAAGTATGCTGAGCAGAACTTGACCTTCTAGGGGATAGTATATACCACAAATATGATCCCTAAAGTGAACTAATACTGTGTATATATCTATACTTTGAAGTTTATAAGTGAGTGTATATTGAAAATAGGAATAATAAATAATTGAAAGTGAAAGTTATTAGTGATGGTGAAAATGTACCTTTCTGATGGAAATAAGAGTGATACGTATTAGAAGTGGAAATTAATAGTGTTAAAGGAAATATAACCATCTAAGAATGGTGTTGGGTGAAAATAAGTAATTAAAATATGTTGTATAGTATTATAATAAAATTATGATAAATATTATAATATATTAATAATAGAAAGGTGATGGTGATTACTACCTACTTATTGAACCATCCTCATCATGAATGCCCGGACCTTACCATAAAATGGAATGAACCACAGGTTACAGTACATTGCAGCGATTACATTGTCAGCCCAGGAGACTGGTTATCTCATCTGTCAAGAAGGAACGGCTTCAGGTCAAATTCTATATTGAGTCCAGACGGTGCTAAAGTTTGTAGTTCGTAAATCCAAAAGGATTCTCTCTTACCTAACATGCTTGTCTTATCCCCTCCACGCCAGTTAGGTATAACAGCCTCTATGGCTACACATATTAGACCTTTAGGATCTTTACCGTGCACATGAAGGAAATGGCTCGACACACTATGGGACTCTAGACCTTTTTTGATATTGTAGATGTGTTCATAGAACCGTCGTTTGATAGGTCTGGTGGTCATACCCACATACTGCAGACCACAGGGACATTCAAGGAGGTAAATAATATTAGTGCTATTACATGTGATGTGCTGTTGGATAGTATACTTCTTCCGTGTTTTTGTTGAAGTAAAGCATAATTGTTTGGAGCTGAATTTACATGCTGTGCATGTATTACATGTGTAGTAACCCTTAA
>NC_134487.1:218591242-218786244 GCF_040206685.1 Ascaphus truei
ACATGAGTGTTAACAATAAAATAACGCTGCACTTCTTCAAAAATTGTGTTCCTTAAATTTGACGGCAGAGCCTTCTTGGTTTTATTCCCTTCATAATTTACATTGTGGGTCCACTCGCTGTACATCTCAAATCTGACGTGGTGTTTAAAGATGAACAGGGCATATTTCTGGGTTGGACCAGCACTTCCGATCTTGTATTTCTCCCGGATGCGCTGGGGCAGTTCTCTCAAGATGATAAACACAAAAAACAAAACTGTGCGCTACTACCTAACTACCTATAAAGTTTAAATGTATAAAAATATACAGTGCAGTGACTATACCATCAATTTAGTGATAAAAATTTTATAAAAAATTAAACCACAACTCCCACAGTGAGATAATTATACATTAAATAATAAGTGCCACATAACCGTGTTGGGGATAATGGCATCTGCAGCTGTAAACGCAGGGTGGCTCAGCACCCCACACACACTAAGAGAATGGAAACAAAAGAAAACAGCGCACAACGCCAAATAGTGAAGCAAATTCAACAATATATTATAGAATTAAAAAGGGGGTAATATATCTGCGTACATGAAAAAAGTTGGTAAAAGGCATGTAGTGTGTATCACACTGTTTACCACTCGGCAGCTGTTAACTGTAGATTCAGGTGCTTGCTTCCCTCTGCTGCTGCAGCTCAGTTGATTCTGGGGCAGGACGTCAGTCTTTTCACTCCCAAGGGGATTTCCCTTCATGCAGCCAGGTTCAGCAGCTGGTACTGGGGCTCGGTGAAATCGCTCCGGCTTCCTGGCCGATATGAAGCTGCTTCTGTACCTCGGCAGGTGTATCCTCTGCACAGAGGTTAAAACGCAGCTTGCTGGGGTGCCCTCAGCGTGCCACGGTGCCGCTCGGTCGCGGGACGCTGTGTAATGACGTCACTGTCTACACAGCAGTGGTGGATTCAATAGGGAAGTTTGAACAGTCTTACAAAGTCTCTCACAAGTGTCCAAAACAGCACACAGGATGAAATAAAAACAGGACAGGCCAATACATAGACAAAGGCCAATGTAAGCAGATATAAGGCAATAGAATGTTACATCCAACTAGTTTCGTAGAATTCCCTGAAGAAGTAGTTAATTCTACGAAACTAGTTGGATGTAACATTCTATTGCCTTATATCTGCTTACATTGGCCTTTGTCTATGTATTGGCCTGTCCTGTTTTTATTTCATCCTGTGTGCTGTTTTGGACACTTGTGAGAGACTTTGTAAGACTGTTCAAACTTCCCTATTGAATCCACCACTGCTGTGTAGACAGTGACGTCATTACACAGCGTCCCGCGACCGAGCGGCACCGTGGCACGCTGAGGGCACCTCAGCAAGCTGCGTTTTAACCTCTGTGCAGAGGATACACCTGCCGAGGTACAGGAGCAGCTTCATATCGGCCAGGAAGCAGGAGCGATTTCACCGAGCCCCAGTACCAGCTGCTGAACCTGGCTGCATGAAGGGAAATCCCCTTGGGAGTGAAAAGACTGACATCCTGCCCCAGAATCAACTGAGCTGCAGCAGCAGAGGGAAGCAAGCACCTGAATCTACAGCTAACAGCTGCCGAGTGGTAAACAGTGTGATACACACTACATGCCTTTTACCAACTTTTTTCATGTACGCAGATATATTACCCCCTTTTTAATTCTATAATATATTGTTGAATTTGCTTCACTATTTGGCGTTGTGCGGTGTTTTCTTTTGTTTCCATTCTCTCAAGATGATGTCTGTGAGCGTAAAAATCCTGGGTGCTGGAGCGTGGGTGTGCTTCTGGCAGCGGTCAAGGGTAGGTGGTCTGGGAGGATGCTTTCCTCCTGTCGTGGCCTTATCGGGGTTGTCATCTTTTATCGTGGCCTTACCTGGTTTGTCATCTCCTCCACCAGAAGGGCATGCATGTATTCTACAGGTGGAGGGGGTGAGTGTGGAGGCTCCTGTTGTGAGCTTGGTGTTGGAACCGTGAAGGTAGAATAAGGTGCCTCCAGGCCTCCCTCCTGCTCCTGCGTCGGACATACAGGGGCAGGGACTCCAAGCAAAGAATACATTCCTGCGATGTTCCTCTCCATGTTATCCATACGCCTATCCATATTCAACATGGTCTCCAAAAGAAGATCAATCTTTTGCATCGTTGAGTTTTCAGGGATTTTGACAAAACTTAAACCATTCAGCATGCGGGCGAACGAGCTGGATCTGGTGCGAGGAGTGCTGTAGACATCTGCGTGGATGGTGCTGGAGCAGATGAGCTGGGGGTTCCCAGCAGAGCAGCATAGGGGATGGGTGCTGGAGCAGATGAGCAGGGGGTTCCCAGCAGAGCTGCATAGGAGATGGGTGCTGGATCAGACGAGCTGGGGGTTCCCAGCAGAGCATCAGAAGGGATGGGTGCTAAAGCAGATGAGCTGGGGGTTCCCAGCAGAGCAGCGTTGTGGGTGGTTGCCGGGTCAATTTCGGGCGACCAAAGCCTTTGCTTTAAGTATATGGCAGCCATTGTCTTCTTCACATAATAAGGCCCAGGGTTCTTAGCCTTTGGAGTCTACAGAACGTTTTCTTTATTCTCCTTTCGCTTTGTCTTAGAAACAGCTTCCACCTTTTGCTTTCTCGTGGTCGGCACGGCAGAAGCAAGCAGGTTCCTGCATCCGCAGAATTTGGGGTTGATCCATGGATGCAGATGGAATAATGCACAATGCAGTATTTGGACAAGAGCAAGTTCAGATAGAGATCAGCGTGTGGGAGGCTATGCAATTTCTGTCACCTTTTATACACTGTATCCCTATTTGATTTTTTTCGCGGGCATGGACACGAGCTACAGGTGTTAAAAGTGGGCGTACTGTGAACTAAACCTGTCGAGCGAGGCTGAGGCCCATTAAATTAACATATAAATAAACCATCCATTTTGTTGATTCAATGCACATCGAATACACATCGAATGCCAAAGAAAAGGATTTAAAAGGATCTCAGCATGAGAATACAGGATATGTACAAGAAAGGACACAGAATTTTACAGATCCAACGCTGGTTAGTTGCTTTGGGCCTCGGTTTAGCAAAAAGCACAGTCAGTTATTATCCCCATGGTAAGGCAAAAAGTGTTTAGCGGAGTCCCACAGTCACTACAGAGTAAGTTTTTTAGTTTTCTTTACTGTACAGTATGTACTGTAATTACACTATTACTGGTAAAATGTATTAGTGTGTTTTACAGTACTTTTTGCCTAGCAATTATTTTAGAGAGAAAAAAATTGTCCTTTTACTCTAATAACGTCTTGTATGGATTTTTAAAATATTTTATCAATTTTTAAAGTCTTAAAATCACTTACTTTTTATTTCAACTGTGTACTGTATACAATATGTGTACTGTATGAGGTGGCATAGTCTAATTTTTTGGGGGGGAGGGGTTATACTATTGAAAACCTTCACCTTTTGCTACAGTATGTAGGCTTGTTCTGCTTTGCATACTGCTTATGGAAATATTTCAGTTACACACCCAGGTTGTTTACAGCATGTACTGCAGTGAACCTTTATTGTAAAACTGTTCAAATGATGTCTTTTGAACTACAATGTATTATCATGCACACTCGGACAGGCAAAGTTGCACCTTCCCCCCTCACAAAGCATACTGTAGCAGAAGGACATTCAGCCGCTTATTGATACCACACCCAGAGCAATACAAGACATTCACACATTCTCATTCTTTTTCAGGCTGCATTGCATATTGTATTGTACTGTATGTCTTTATTTATATAGGGCCAAAAGTGTACTCAGCGCTTCACAAAGAATACAGTACAGGGAATTATAATAATACAATATGTGCAGCAAATAAGCAATAAGTGCAGCAAAATCAGACCATAGGAAAGGAAATCCCTGCCCCGAAGAGCTTACAATCTAAGAGGTTATAAGAGGGAATAAGTGCTGTAGATGGCAGTGCTTGGTCACAATGGGTGGTAGGAATGACTGAGTTTGGGACAGTACCATCAGTGCAGGCTATTGGGATGCTTGATTTGTTGGGCAAGTTTTAAGGTTAGTTAGTATTAAATTTATTTTATACAAAATTTGGGGCATACTGTAACAAATTGTTCTGTTTTCCTTTACACTGTAGGATGACAACACTTCTGGTGGACCAAAAAAGTGAAGAAAATTATTAGAGGTACGCAGCAATGGTCAAGATTGCTCTGGAGAAAACTCACAATATAACAGCATCCGAGACCAGCATCAGGCAGATGAGACGCAAATTGGGATGGAAATATGGACGTGTAAAGTAAGTGTCTTACTGTGACAAAGTAGGTAAAAGTGTGGTTTTACTGTACCTGTAAAATTATTCCTTGTCATTACAGAGTGTATCCTCTGATAAGGGACGCCAACAAGATCAAAAGATTGGACCAGGCACAGGCATGGATCAAAAGTGGCGAGACTTTTCAGGATGTCATCTTTACTGTCGAGATAACTGTAGCTCTTGAGAGATTTGCCACTTTTGCATTCCACAAAAAAGAACACCTATATCTAAAGCTGTGTCCCAAGCACCTAGTGAAGATGCATGTGTGGGGTGCAATCTCTAGACGTCGACCAGGATGCATCATCATCTTTGAGGGTAGAATAATGCACAAAGTCACATGCTGTGGCCTTATGCACTGTACAACTGGAGTGTACAGTATTTGTTACATTTTTTTTTTCTTTTCTTGTTCCAGGAATCATACATAAAGTATTTTTCCAAGTGCAAATAGTCCCCGAGATTGTTGAATACATTAGGCATGATTTCCCATCTGGTCACTGTTTCTTCCAGGACAATGACCCTAAACACACTGTGTCTTTTGCCCATATTCTTGCGAGCGGTATCAACTGGGTAAAGATGCCACCGGAGTAAGTTCCCCAGTGTATTGTACGGTAACGGTTTCTCATTGTTTTACACTGTTTATATTGCTTTAACTAATTCACCTTCACCCCCCCCCCTCCAATTCCAGATCACCAGATTTGAATCCCATCGAATTGGTATGGCATCAGATGAAGGATCATATCAGAAAAGTTGTGAAACCGTCCAAAAAGGATGAATTGGCAAAAGGAATAATGAGTTTCTGGAACGACATACTCACCGTACAAAGATGTAATAACTATATTGATCATATTGCTAGCGTGTTGCCTGTTCTTTTACAGCGTAATGGGCAGGCCGCCGGAATGTAGTAAGGTAAGTACATGTACAGTAAGTATGATACAGGTAAGTATGGCACACAATATATATATATACTGTATATATAATGTGGATTTAGATCTGGGTGCCTTTTTGACGTAGCATCCACTTTGTCTCCAATTATACTATTTCTCTGTATGATTGACATTCCACTGCTAATATCTTTGATGTTTTCTATAAGTATAAATTCATATATTATTAAGAGTTTGTATTATGTATTATAATTTTTTAATAATTTATGTGTATTTAATTGTTCTTTGATGGTTAGTTAATTTTATATGATATGGGCTATTATTATCTTATTATCTGCACCTGTCACCTGTGTGATGATTCTATTAGATTGGTGTGATAGGTCACATTTGGACCAATCATAGTAGATTTCAACCTATTTAGAGGCCTCACACTGGTGTGACTGCATACCCCTTGATAAAGTCTTTTTAGACGAAATGCGTAGGTCTACGGTAGTCTTGTCCTTTGGATTATATTCACTTGCTGGACTATATGCCTTATTCAAGGCAATTGGAACTTTGCAACCGCTATTAGCGGCATTTGTGGCTGATTTCACCTACGGAGAAGCTTCTGTTTACTCGGAAGTGAAAGCGGAGTGTCATCAAGCAGACATCGCGAGATTTCCAGCCAAGGAGCCGAGGAGGAGGAGATCAACATGTACTGACGTTGGAAGCAGACGCTGTCCTTTGAAGCAAATCCTGCGGCTAACAGTGCCAGTATTATAGTTCCAGACAAGGATTTTTATCCTGACATGCATATTTTACTCTGTAATTTCGTACGTAGGATCTGTGCTTACATTGTGTGTCAATAAAATATACATACTTCACCATATTTGGCTATCTTCTCATTTATAGATCCCACTCAATCCAGGATTCTACAGATTGGACTTTCATTGCATCTTAATTTTATTGTTATTGTTTAGTAACTTAAGCATTGTGGCTAGTGGTTTGCGCCTTTTGTTTTTCCTTACCCTTCTATATTTGGAACTGTGTGTTTCCTTTACATTGTGGCAGCATCCACTTATACACAGGTTATTGTTTGTTAGTTATTTTTGCGCACCTATCTTTTTCCTTTATATATATATATACACACACACACACAAACATTTAGTAGCGCTAGTGAGTGAATGGTAGTGTTAAAATGTGCAAATTCATTCTGTATATGTGTAGTGTGAAAAAAGGATTAAATAAGTGTAGCAAGTGAATAATGTGAGCATCAATTGATTATAGCATAGGGTCAGTCTGTACGGAATAGGTGAAGCTTCTGCGTGGTTAAGCCTGACCAAATGTAAACAGAAAACAGGAGAAAAAGAAGCGCCAGTTCCGTATGGTTGAAAATAAATATGTGTAAATTTTATTAAGGAAAATAACCCCATGCCTATAAGGTAAGGAACGAGTGTTTATTTATATATGTGTTTTATTTATACTGTACATGTGCAGAGGGTCTCCGGAGCAGAAACGTTTTGGTTTTAGGTCCGGGGACCCCCTGCTTCCGGAGATACAGGCCCCTTTAGGGGGTGCCGGTATCCCTCTGCTTTGTTTACATGCCGCGGTCACGTGATCGGGACCTTTAAATGCAGAGGGATACCGGCACCTCATAAAGGGGGCTGTATCTCGGGAAGCAGGGGGTCCCCGGACCTGAAACCAATGCGGTTCAGCTCCAGAGAACCCCTGCACATCTACACTATGAATAAAAATGTATTTTAAATCATTTTTAATGTGCCGATGTTTGCGCAGAGAGAGCAGCGGTTCTCTCTCTGCTGCAAACACATCTCGCCAGGGGACGGCCTACAGTATCATTGATGTGCATATACAGTACTGTATGTGTATGTTAGGGGTTATAGGGGTTGTTGTTATACAGTATATACTGTATATATACAGTATATACTGCATTACAATTCATGAATTTCTCGGCTTCAAAGACAACAGCTTGCAAACGCCCCCATGCGTTTTTACACGGCATTGCAGTATTGCAGCCAGCGGGAATAAAATGCTTCAATCATAGCCGCGAAAATAACGCAATACACCCCGGGAGAAAACGACACAAAACCGCACATCACCGGGATATTCTGAAATTCGCGGAGCTAGCCAAGTAAGAATAAAGTTGGTCGCCACTGTATATAGCAACATACTGAATGCTATGTTAGATGTCTCTGATTACAATCAGAATACAAGACGGGAGTTAACCAATGGGGATACTAACCTGTTACATACACGCCCCTGATCCCGCCCCCAGGAGGGTATAAAAACTTCATACACGGGAGTGCAAGTACACTCCTCCCCCTTGAAGAAGCGCCGGGGAACGGTGCAAAACGATCGTCGGGTTGTTGGGCGACGAATTCACTGATGACGTCAGCCGGTTTGGAGCAGTGAAAGAGTATGCCGAGCGAGATTTAGCCGCAAACAGACGCTGACAAACGGTTGTATTATTCCTTTAACATCTGATCATTCTACCTAGTGTACACAATATATGTGCGTGACAAACACAGAGAAACAGTGTTTTGTATGTAACGGGGAAATTAAACCCCTTATTTGGCTGTTATAACCAATCATTAGATAGAGGTTCAGCCTATATAGTTGCAAGTGCATGTGAGGTGAATGATAGCTACTATTGTATCTGTTTCGCTATTGACAATCACAACTCAGGTTTACAATGTTGCATAAATTGTTACTTACTATGTATATATTCTCACTACTCATAGGGAATACTGCGTGACACTTCTATACTTACCTGATTACTGTGAGGAGTCATTAACTATAGACTCCAGATTGATTTGATCTTGCTCTCACGTGGTGTGAATTAAACACATATTTACTTTATGCATATACTTGCAGTTGTAGAAGAGTGCAACAAACAGGCATACTCTTGTATTTTCTTTTTTAAATGATTTTATTAATACACACATAAAAGTCAAAAACATTTTTCATTTAGAAGAGTTAGCATAGATTAATAAAATGTTATTATTTTTGTATTCTGCCCTCTTGGTGTTTTGCATTATATGGATGCTGGGACTAATTTGTTCCTTCAATACTATCTATGGCAATTTGGGCTGTGTGCAAATTGGTGGGAATCCTTTTTTTGTGATCATCCTTGATCATTTGTAAAAATATATCTTTCATTCCCCATGCACCGCCACGGTTTTAAATATATTGTTGAATATTAAGGTTGAGCTGTGATAACTATCTCCTATGGTATTAACCTAAACTACCTCTGTGGGATTTTCTGAGAATAAAGGACAGTAATTTAGCCCTAAGAGACTTCCAAGGGGAAGGGGGTCTGAATGAGGGCGGGGTTTCCTCTTTTCTCCGTTCTCTAAAAATGAAAGAGACAGAGGAGGGGAGAGAGGGTACAGATTGAGACCCCGAACAAAAAAATAAATAAATCAAACCCCACCAGAAAGTAACTTTTAGGGAGCATCCAGAGCTCCCATGTCCTTTTCTTCTTCAGATCAGGGTATTTTATGAGTTGCAGCTGGAGGCCAGCTCCGATGTCACTTTGCATGGAGGCCAGCCGGCCTTCATTGTCTCCTGGGCAGGGGAGGAAAAAAGATCCTGTGTGGGATCAGATATCTAGTCCTTTTCTTCATTCTTTGTGGGAATTCTTCTGCCTGGTAAAACATTTGATGACGGGCCAGTAGTCATTTTCAGGTACTTTTTGGATATTTTCTCGGTCCTCTTGGTCTTTTTGTTTGCTTCCTTTCTGGGTCCTCCCCTCTGTCCTGATGGGTATCCGGGAAGATTTGCTGGGTGACCCTGCAGCCGGTCATTTAGATCTTTGTATGAGACCCAATCTGATCAGTGTTTTTTCTCCTTCTTCTGGATTCTTCATCACTATTGTTGAACCATTATGCCAGATCACTAGCTTAAACTAGATAAATTGGGAGATACCTGTGATTACACCTGACATACAGGAGACACCTCTCCCTCTATCTCTCCATCTCTCTCTCTCTCTCGCTCTCTTTCACCTATTTCTGTAGCTGCAAGAAGTGCATATCTGTGTAACAAAACAAAAAAAAATCCCTGCTCTGTAGAACTTGTAGAAAAGAATTGGAGAACATGTGGGGGTAGAAAAGAAATACAAATAGCATATACTGTAACATGCAGGATTGCTCTATCTACTGTAGTAGGAGGGTTTTTGTAATAGATGCACTCACAAGGTGAATGAATAAAACAGGAAAATATTGCACTGAAATTGGGCAATCAGCTGCAGAACTTCTTGGAAATGCACTTCCCTATCTGCAGGGCTGGGAGGATAGACCTCTTTCCAGCCTCTGACGCCAAAGTCCAATGAGTTACCTATAAGCAGGGGCTCTTTCTATCAGAGCAGGTCAGGGTTGGTGTCCGTGGTGGGAGAGGGGGGCACCCTCTGGCGTGTTCCAGGGTCTGCAGCATAATGGAACAGAGGGTCTGGTACCTTGAGATCTTTCTCTGACAGGGCCTCTGAGGAAGTTGCTACCATTGTGATGAAACACGTAGGGTTTCTTCTATTGAACTTCCTCCTCTAACCACATCAGCTTGACCTGCTGTGGCTAGCCTCTCCTTTACTACACAGATTGAACTGAGCTACAGCCTGTTTGTATGCCTAGCTGAGGACTTCCTCCATGGTGTACAGCAGTATGCTGCTTGGTACCCTGGAGCCCTCTCACTGACACATCTACCAGGGCTGACCTTGGCTGACGTCATCTGGATTCTGGACTTCACTGGGGACTTACCATCCTGCTCTCTTGCCTGCATCTTGGTATTCCGGCTCTAAGCACGGCTACCTCCACAGGTTTTTCACACTGTGATTTTAAATCCTATGTTTGTGAGTGCACATTTGATGGATTCAACAACCAACACAAGTAACAAATTGTATTATGCTATGGGGCATATATATATATACACAAATCATGATTATCTGGCACTCCTGTAGTGATATAATGACCTGGTGCTTATGTCATAAAAAATAATAAAGCATACATTACCAGCAAAGGTAAGGAGACAACAGTACTCAGAAGGTATAAGCAGCTATAAACTGTATTAAAGAAACTTGCACATACATCCAACGTTTCGGTTATATATATATATATATATATATATATATATATATGCATATCCTTGGGATCATTGTTTAATAATTTTGCCATATTTTTTATACATTGACGCGTTATGGAGTTTGTGCTTCTTTTTTTTTTTTTTTATGTATGTGTGTATATAAATATATATATAGAACACACAATGAAAGAGGACAACGACAATCCCCTAAAATAGCACTCTGAAATATACCACAAAAATAAATAATAAGAATATAGCAAAAAGACCCGGATGCTCTGCCAATGTAGAAAAATGAACAAAATTTTATTAATGCAACAGCAAGACACACTAACTTAAAAACATGAACATGCTAATGACAGCTAAGAATATGTGGGCAGTGACTCTCTAAAGTACTATCAATTGATCCATAAACTAAAGATGTGTCTAAATAATAAAGAGTATGATATAAATTGACACAAAAAAAACTAAATGGAACAAAAAAGGAAAAGAAATAACCCTTAAAGCAAAAAAACCCTGCTACAAAATATAAAGTGTAACTAAGGGCATAAGGAAAAGTATGCAATCAATAACCTTATATACATCAAAGTGTATATAAGCAATAATATAACTTATAGCCAAGGGAAAAACACAGGGGAGAAAAAAGAAATAACCAAACTCATACCCTGAACAGCAAATCCAAAAAATAAATGATTAGTACTCAGGCAGCATAAAAACATAGGATGACTATGGTATAAATACATGAGCAAACAGGAATATAATTGCACAAATTGAAAGAGACCACGAGGACCAATAATGCCAAACAGCAAGGGAGATAATACTCAGCTGTTACTAGATAGCGGAAGGGATCAGTTCTCAGTAGTTAAGTTCCAGTGTATGCTCATAAAAAATCAATGAAAGTCCATGGTTGCTGCATCGAGCAGTAAAGAGTCACACCAGGAAAGTCACATTTAGCTGTCTATTGCAGACACTCTACGCGTTTCACCCGTCGGTGGGCTTCTTCCCGGAGTGATAAAAAACAAGTGAAGGCAAGTTAGTCTTTAAAGGTAATCAAATAAGTACTCACAGCACCTCCCAGACCCCGCATCCAATGGCAAGTGCAAAGCTAGATTAGTAGCGTCACATACACTGGTGCAGGCAATAATATAATCAGTTTCCATACATTAATCAAAGGGAATCCCAGCCGTTGTGGTTAATCCGGTGCGCATGCGCGTAAGCTGCACCGGTTCTCATCCCGCTGTCAAAGCCGCTGCTGACATCATCACCTCATCAGGAACCCACACCATCAAAACGAGCGCCTCTCAGACCCCGCATACAATAGACAGTGTAGACCCCGATCAATAGCACCACAACGCTAGTGCAGGCAGTGAAATAGTAAGTATCAATACATCTAGCAAGGAGAGTCCCAGTTACTGTGTTTGCTCAAAATAACGTGCGCAAAGGCTGCATCTGTTCCCATCCTGCTTTCAGTGCCATATCTGACATCATCAGATCATCGTGAGCTGTTATAAATACTGTAGCAAAATGGATCCTAAATAAGCTGGTGCAAAAAGTAAATAATTCAATGACAGCACATCTGGTAGAGGAAATCCCTGTCACAGTGGTTGCTCAAATGCACATACATGTAAGCTGCACCAGTTCACATCCAGGTTTCAGTGCCATGATTGACTTCATCTGAGGACTGGTACAAATAGCATATCCAATTCACTATCCAAACGCTGATGATCAAAAAAATATAAGAGAGACAAAGATGTTAAACATACATAGATAAAATACAGCATGCACAATTCTAATTGTAAATCAAAAGAGAGAGCAGGAAAAAGAAAACCTGTAGTACATCATAGGGAGCAAATATAGAATAAATAGCAATAAGTTGAAAAATGTATAAATAGTAAAACAGAGAAGGGGAAGTCACAGGGAAACAGCAGAAGGGGCATATAACTCAGCACATATTATAGAGATTACCCAGACTCTTGCTGAGAAAAATGATAATGAAAAACTACAGAAACATAGCGAACCCAAGGGAGTCATTCATTCCCTTGGGTTGCATCGTATTAAGAAGAACGATCCAGCGGCATTCCTTTTTGAGAAGTGCTTTCTCTAAATCCCCACCTCTGATGCCCAAAGATACTTTATCAAAGGCAAATGCTGAAATACATGTGCTATCTGAGGCATGACACTGTAAAAAGTGTCTTGCCACAGATGTGATCTTTTTGAAAGCATCCAAGTCCCGCTGAGCTGATCTGATGTTCCTAGTGTGTTCTAAGATCCTGAACCGAAGTTCACGGGTGGTCACACCTATATATTTGAATTGGCAGGGACACGTTAAACAATAGATGACGCCCCTGGATTTACAACTAAGGGTATATCCAATGTTGTAATTCTTTGTCTGGTCACTATTCGAAAACTTGTCGGTCTGTAGCATATATTTGCAGGCCGAACAATTATTACATTTAGAAAAGCCCTTTTTTCTGATGGTAAGGAAAGTCTCGCTAGTGTGGGGAATATAATGACTATGTACAAGACGGTCTTTTAAGTTGGGTGACCGTCGGCTCGTTGGATTGACCCTTTCAACTGCTGCATCCCTAAGTTCCCCATCAGTGCATAGAACAGGCCAATGTTTCTGGAGAATAGACTTAAGGTCTCCCCATTTGTCATTATAGGTGCCAATAAAACGAGTTTTAAAATCGCTATCCTTCTTTTTTGGTTGTAATAATGCTTCACGTTTATTCATCACACTATGTTGGTACCCCTGATGAATATGTTTACTGCTGTAACCTCTAGATGTAAATCTATCACACATCTCAACAGCCCTAGACTCAAAACATTCCTCTGTAGAGCAGTTGCGTTTAAACCTCAGAAATTCACTACAAGGAATGCCCTGAATCTGATGCTGTTGGTGGAAGCTAGAGGCATGCAAGATGGAATTGGTAGAGGTAGACTTCCTGAATATGTCCGTACCAATGTTCCCACCCTCATCAATAAAGATCTTGAGATCCAAGAAATCAACTGATGTGGTGCTAGACTTACAGGTAAGTCTGATGTTCAGTTTGTTGTGGTTGAGCACATCGACGAAACTCCTAAGCTCAATAGCAGAGAATAAGAATAAGAATATCGTCGATGTATCTCAACCACAACAAAACATGTGTGGTCAAATGAAGGTTTTCCTCGCAAAACACCACCTCCCTCTCCCACCAACCCAAAAATAAATTTGCATACGATGGGGCACAGGTAGCCCCCATCGCTTTCCCTCTAATCTGTAAATAAAATCTACTCTTAAAAACAAAAAAGTTGTGATATAAAATAAAGGACAAGAGTTGCAAAAGAAAATCAATAAGGTTGGAGCTGAACTGTGACATTTTGAGGAAGAATTCTGCAGCACATAAGCCATCCTTGTGGCTTATAGATGTATATAAAGCCTCCACATCACATGTGTCAAGGATTGTATTGGCATCAACCGTGACACCATCCAGTCTGGAGAGGACATCCATGGTGTCACGGAGATATGACGGTAGTGAGTCAACCACCGGACGTAAGAAGGGATCAAGAAATTTGCTGATAGGCTCACAGAGGCTGCCAATACCAGCCACGATGGGTCTCCCCGGTGGGTTAATAGTGCTTTTATGAATCATGGGTAACAAATAGAATGTTACAACAGTGGGATGTTTTGTAATCAAACTGTCTCTATTTTTACTTGTTATTGTACCCAAAGCGCATGCTTCACTGAGAATAATATCAAGCTCAGTTTTAAACTTGTCAGTGGGGTCAGCAGCTAATTCTGTGTAGCACATTCGATCTCTTAATTGCTTGAAAGCCTCCCGCTCATACTGGGATTTGGGCCACACCACCACATTTCCTCCCTTGTCTGTTGGTTTGAACTCGACCGTTGTCATTCTGCCAAGTTCCTTCACAGCAAGCCATTCCTAAAAGGTTAAATTCTTAGCCCCTGATCGTTCAGGTAATTTCAAAATGTCATTGGACACCAGGGATACAAATACTTCAATTTGTGCACAGGTCTGAAACGGTGGACAAAATGTTGATTTGGGACGAAATTGTGCGAGGACCTTGGACACTTAAGACAGGTTCCGTATCCACGGTAAATTCGGTTACCATGTCACAGATAAGTTGACGTTCCATCATATTCCAGCCTTCAACACCATCCTGTTGTGTGGCATACTCTTTGGATTTGGAATAGAATTTTTTCAGAAGAAGCTTGCGGCAAAACAGATGTAAGTCCTTAATCCACTCAAATTTATCCAAAGTGGAGGTTGGAGCGAATGACAAGCCCCTTTTAAGGACATTAGTTTGGTCCACAGTCAAGACAACATCCGACAAGTTTACCACTGTCAGTTCTTCCGATGCAGTTACTTCCGTTATTTCTTCTTCCCTCTGTAACCATAGCGTTGCCTGTCGCGCAGTCTTCTTACGTTCCCTCCTGGTCCTCCTCTTGCGTTGTTGTTTTGGCCACCTCTGCCTAAAAAAGGTGCTCGATCATTAGAACCAACATTTAGTTGGGCATCCATATCCGACGATTCTTTATTTAACTGTAACTTAAATTAATTTTGGTACACAGCCGAAATTAACAAAACTTGTATCAGTGTCCAATTATTTCCGGCCCTAACTGTATATAAGAAAAGAATGCAAAGCTATATCTTGCAGAACAATATTTATGGAATCATCTAACTAGGACTTGTACATGTAGAAGCTCTTCTACTAATGAGTATCTTAAATACTGTAGCATACTGCTGCGGCTCATCTGAGTCTAACACATCGCCGGTTTTTCCCTGGCTTTTTCCTGGAATGCGACGCACTTCACCTGGAGCATGCCGCATTCATTTTGCGTTCTCAGCCACGGGTCATGCGCGGTTGACGCGCGGTTGATGCGTTTATTGAGAATGGCTCGGATTTAATAGGTTGCAATTCTTCACGTGTCCGCCAGATGGCAGATATTCATGAATTGTAATGCGCATGCGCTTCAGTAATGTGTCGACTTGCAGGTGTTTCGTTTAAAAAAGATACCACAGTGTGCTATTGTAACTTGGCCTTGAGACTGAAGGAAGAGGTTGCAAAAATGTATCAATGTATCTTTCATTAATATTTTCATATTAAAGAAAGACAAAGACCAGTTTCAGTTACAGTATTCTCCAGAGACCCGCCGCCCGCCATGAGTGTTCAAGTGCAGCCCGTTTTCCAAAAACCCGACAGAAGTTACGCGTATTTGATATGGGCCGCGATTAATGCAACAGATGATAAGATGGCAACAGTTGTTCAAATTTATCAGTATTTTATCGAAAACTATGACTTTTACAAATTTTCGCCAGCTCCTCATACGTGGAAGCGTGCAATAAGGAAAAGGTTATGTAGCGATCCCTGTTTTTATCGTATTGAGCCACAATTTGTTGGAGGGTATTGGTGTGTATCACCGGCTTTTTCCTGTATCTATGATCATGCAGACTGCAAAAGGCGAAGGGTCGTGTTAAAACCAACTAAGAAACGACAGTCGCTGCCAAGCAATGCACCAGCACCGGCTTCCAATAACGGTCCCACCGTCAGTGACAACCCTGAGCCTGAGCCGGATTTCGAGTGCAGTTTCGATCAAGCTTGCATGTACCTAAGCAATTTCCAGCTTCATAAGCTGACTACAGGTGGACTAGTCCCGCTGCAAACTATCGACGTGGATGATGAAGAACACTGGACTGGCAGTGGACCGGCGCTGGAGCCAGCTGAATGGGAAATTCTATGGTGAGTATTGTTGCCGTATTATTTTCTGTGTTTTTTTTATTTTGACAATACAGTATCAATATCGGTGCGATTCAAAAGTCAAGCTTTTCTCCTGTAAGCAATATTTTTGGCTGAGCGCTGAGCGGCTTCTACAGTACTGTACTGCAGATACTGAACAATTTGTGGAACACTAGGCGCATGCGCATTGGAACCTTCTTGAAACGCGTACAGTATGCGTGTCATTACATCGACGGTAGGCGCATGCACATGTGAACAGTCTGCACCAGTACAGTCCTCGAGGGCAGCAAACAGGCCCAGTTTTCAGGGTAACCTTTGAAAACCGTGCCTGTTTGCGGCCCTCAGGGACTGGAATTGTGCTGGTCCTGTGTGTGTGTACAGCAAGTTAAAACAGTAAGATTTAAAAAAAAATCTTTATTCTTAAAATACAAGTATGCAAAACGCAACATCTCCTTTATTAAAGAGACATACAGTATACAGTACAGTGGGATAATGTGCAAAACAGTCGGTCAGGCCTGCAC
Source organism: Ascaphus truei (assembly GCF_040206685.1). Classification (NCBI taxonomy): domain Eukaryota; kingdom Metazoa; phylum Chordata; class Amphibia; order Anura; family Ascaphidae; genus Ascaphus; species Ascaphus truei. The sequence goes on from NC_134487.1 coordinate 218,607,731, forward strand.
CCCTACAGTCCTCGAGGGCAGCAAACAGGCCCGGTTTTCAGGACAACCTTGAAAACCGTGCCTGTTTGCGGCACTCAGGGACTGGAATTGTGCAGGTCCTGTGTGTGTGTACATCAAGTTAAAACAGTAAGTTAAATACAGTACAGCAAGTCAAAACATCTCCATTATTTATGTTCAGCAGGTCAAAACATGTACAGTACAGCACAGTTCAGCACAACAGTATGGTCTTACAGTTCCCGTGATTAAACCAGAAAGTCCACCACATTGTCCGTCCATGGCCGATTCCTTGCATGGCACAAAACGCCATTAATGCAGTCTCGAACGCCTTTCATTACAGGATCTGTAATTGAATAAAAGCGCCGCATTTCATCCAGAATGTTCTTTCCTAAATTGGCAGGAAGCGCCTTTTTTACGCGATTTCCTTCGTAGTTCACTCTGAAGGCCAAGTCGCAGAACAACGCGTAGGGAACATGGTGCTTAAAAAGTAACAAGGCATACTTGTGGGGTGCACCAGCACTCATCATCCTATACTTCTCCCTGAGCGCCGGTGGCAGATCGTACAGGGTGATGTCGGGCACCGTATCGATTCGAGCGAATGTAGGTCTTCTGCGAGCGGGTGTGCTTGAGGCGACAGGCGATGGTAGGTTGTCTGGGAGGAAGCTTTCCTCTGGTCTTGGTTGCCGTGTTGTCTCCTGGCGTGGTCTTGATGGGGTTGTTATGTCCTCCTCAACGGCATACATGTACACTACATCTTCTGGTGGAGGGGGTGCGCTTGGTGATGAAAGGGGGTCGATGCTCCCATTCATCCCATCCATGTCACCCCCTGCTCCGGCGTTGGGGAAACAGGGGCATCAACACCGAGCAAATGATGTATACCCGCTATGTCAGCCTCTATCTTCTTCATCCGTCGATCCATCCGTTGATCCATATCTAGCATCCGTTGATCCATATGTATCATCCGTTGATCCATATGTAGCATCTGTTGCTCCACATTTAACATGGTCTCCAGAAGCAAATCTATCTTTGCTAGCACAATAGAGTTCCCGGGGAGATCCATACTTTCACATTCAGCATCCGGTCTAACGAGCTGCTTCTTGTGCATGGCATGTGGACATCTGGGTGGATGGGTGCAACGGAGGATGAGATGGGGTTTCCATGGAGAGAAGCGGCAGCGTCGTCGAAGAGGGATGGAGAAAGTGACCTTTGGATTTCCGGGCGAGAAGCAGAGTCATCTAAGAGCAAAGGAGAAAGTGACCCGTGGATTTCAGAGGTGGCAGCGTAGTCGGATAGAACTGGAGAAGATGGCCTGTGGGTTTCCGGGAGGGCGGCGGCAGCGTCGAGGACGAGGGGTGGAGAAGACGGGCTGAAGATTTTTGGGACAGCGGTGGCAGAGTCATCAAAGCGTATGTGAGGAAGTGGTCTGCGGATTCGATGGGTTGGCTGCCAATCGTTTTGCGTCGAGAGTACATCACCGTATATCTTCTTGACATAATAAGGCTGACGTCTATGAAAACCCTTAGCCTTTGGGGTCAGCAGAAGGTTTTCTTTATTGGCCTTAGCCTGTCGCTTTTGCCTTGGCGTGGAAACAGCAACCGCCTTTCGCTTTTCTGCTTGAAAGGCATGGCAGAGGCGAGTGGGTTCCTGCGTCCATAGAATCGGGGTTGCTCCATGGAAGCAGGTGGCACAATGCACTATCTGGACAAGGGCAAGTTCAGATAAAGATCATCGAGTGGTGGGCTATGCAAAGTGTGTAACCTTTTCTGCATGGCGGCAAGGTACAGGTGTTGAAAGTGGGCGTACTCTAATGTGAGTCATTACCGTATAAATGCACCATCCATTTTGTGGATTCACTGCACATTGAATACACATCGACTAAACATCGAATATACATTCTTGTGTTTGTATTTCTTTCTACTCGCAGCAATGGTTGTTAAAAAAATTTCCGGAGGCGCATGCGCGGCAGGAACAGGGATGGCAGCCTAACTTGAACGCTCCGAGTCCCGCCGGCATTAAAACTACACAGCGCACCGCAAAACTCAACTAACTCAAAAAAAAACTACAGGAGCTGTTGGCCTTACACGCCAGGCATACAGATATATGGCGGCTACGAGGAAAAAATCTAAACAGAAAGTGGACGTGCGCACATATTTTGTGGGAGCAAAGAAGGTACAGGAGACAGACAGCATGGCGGCATCTGATTCCGACTCCGCTCAGGAACCAGACCTGACAGCGGTGAACCAGACGGGAGCCATGAAAAAAGAAATAGCCAAACTCCTAACAGATTTAAAAACCTTCTTTCGTGGGGAAGTGGACGCCTTGCGTAAAGACATACTCAACATTGGAACACGCACCAATGACCTGGAGGAGAAAATGGATGAAGCTGCCCGCTGTCAAACAGAAACAGACTCCAGAGTTACAGCCCTGGAAAGGAAAGTGGCAGACCTTGAGGAACGCAACGAGGACAGCGAGAACAGGGACAGACGAAACAACTTGAGGATCCGGGGGATACCGGAGGAGATTTTAGACCCCGAGCTCCTAATAAACCGCTGGATGTCATCTATTATGCCAGGAAAAACTGAGGCAGAACTAGTAGTAATGGACAGGTGCCATAGGGCACTGAGGGCACGACCACTTCCCAATAATCCTCCCAGGGACATAATCTTCACAACAAAAGCTGAAATATGCAAAATTACAAGAGCCACCCCCATAATAAAATTTGAAGACATAGAGATGGCCATATACCAAGATCTCTCACCGATCACGCTAGCAAGACGGCAGGCCCTCCAGCCGATTACCAGGCTACTTAGGGAAAAAAATGTCCGCTATCGTTGGGCTTTTCCCTTCGCCTTGATTGTGCTGCAAAATGGCAGGTCACACGTCATCAAACACATAGCAGACGGTCCTGAGTTCCTCACAAGGCTGGGCCTCCCTAATACCTTACCGCAGCCTGAAGCCCTGGATGGCCGTCTACCCCGTCGGACCGAATGGGAGAAAGTGAGACAGCCACCAAAACAAAGACACGCTAAGGCGGGCCCCTCAGGATCAGGATGAAGGCCACACAAGACGGTCCACAGTTACTCCTGAATCGCCAGTTATTGTTGTTTCCCGGTTTAAACTGCACTGTCTACCCTTACAAACTGCGGTCCTCTGCAAGAAAGGCATTACAACGCCGCCCCCCGGAGATTTTCTACCCTGCTGAGCCGGCCAAACAGACAAGGGGGTGGGGGGGGAATTAAGTAAAGAAAAGACGAGGCAAAAGTTCTTCCCTGTCTTTTTTTCTATCTCGCTCTCCACTTACCAAAATGGCCTCACAAGACGACGAGCAGGAGAATCCGGCAAAGAATCGCCAATTCAGAATGGCGGATGAAGATTTGGCGCGAACACGAGATGAGGCGGAGGACTCCGCCCCCGAGAAACACCAGCCCCCTCTGCAAACACCAGTCAGAACTGCGTGCGACCCGCAGAGGACGTCGAGGGAGAAACACTCGCGAGAGCTCGTCACCAGGACCCTGACGTCAGCAAAAGCGTCCAAGTCCTAGAGCAAGAACGGCGCCAACAGAGCTGAGAGACGACAACAGCCACCGGAAGATCTACAAAGAAGACCAGAGCTCCCCAGAGGGGTCCGCGCATTCCCCTACTGGGGAGAAAGGCTAAGAATAGTACACAGTTGCAGGGTAGTCAACTAAAGACTTCACTGTTGAAAGGTTTAAACTAACCAAAGTTTTCTTTTTCAGAGACACAAGTTGAGTTGTAGTCGAGTTCTGTCATAAGTGCTTACGCGCTGATTAATAAAAATTAATGTGTTCGCTGCCGGCGGGGGGGCGGATATCTGCCCTACCTGTTGCCTGTTGGCATGTACCTCTCTGGTTGGACTGTGGCCTTAAGCCACAGCCTAACCAAAGACCTGGGCTTCCTCGACTTCAGTGTCCTCCCACAACCCTATATGGGGAACTGGGACACGCTGGAATCGGAAAAGTGTCCCCGGGCAGCAAACCATAGGTCGTCTAAGACCAAAGTGGTTTTCCTTGTTAATATAACAAGGTTGTATGTTCCCTGTCACTCCCCTATGTGTTTCCCTCCCCCCCATCCAGGTATCCCTAGTAGAGATGAAGAGGTGTAAGTCATCAGGAAGCGCAAGCCATGTAAAACAGAAAAATATTCTGATAGTGCAGTATATGTGATAGTTCGTGAGTTCATATAATATTAAGAGGTCTGTGTGCAAAATACTCACAAACATATAGTGAGTGCTGTTCACAAAAAGGTATCTTTAAATCTCAGCCCACCAAGGATGATTAACACCAGGAGCTTCTGGAGACCTTATATATAAAAGAAACGGACATAGTGCAGACTGGAAGGACAATTTATAAAAGCAGGCAAGTGGTAAGGGATACACTCACATGGTAGTAGATTTAAAAAAGCGTTTAGATCCTGCGGTCTGGATCACAGCAAGCGAAGCGTGTGCTCTCTGCCTCCCCTGTGTATCGGCGTGCGTGTCACCGGTGCGTCTCACCGGATCCGGAAACCGGAACTGACGTCATCCGCCTGCAGGGACTCCACTCGCTTAGGGATCTCTCTGGTCAGCGTCACTCTACGCGTTTCTCCGCATTCGGTTTCTTCAGGAGTAAATTGTCCTTCCAGTCTGCACTATGTCCGTTTCTTTTATATATAAGGTCTCCAGAAGCTCCTGGTGTTAATCATCCTTGGTGGGCTGAGATTTAAAGATACCTTTTTGTGAACAGCACTCACTATATGTTTGTGAGTATTTTGCACACAGACCTCTTAATATTATATGAACTCACGAACTATCACATATACTGCACTATCAGAATATTTTTCTGTTTTACATGGCTTGCGCTTCCTGATGACTTACACCTCTTCAATCTACATGGGATCGTGAGAAGGATCCTCCACTGGGTTACAGCGGCATCCATATATGTTTGTATTGGTATCACCTTTATATTATTTTATTACACTGTATATCACACTGTCTATAACACCTAGTAAGGTGGGGCTTTAGGCAGGTTGTATTTTATTTGGTTATCCTAGAGCGCCACTATTGATAATTCTGTTTGCATCCCTAGTAGAGATGACTGGGCAACAAAAGACCTGCAGCTCTATCACCACCATCCTCCGCAACAACACGAGCCGGGTAAGCAGAGAACACTAGACACCCATGAGAACTCACTACACACACAAAGATGGCATTAACGTTCATCTCCCAGAATGTAAAGGGATTTAATTCCCCCCGAAAACGCAGGATAGCTTTCGCTGACTTCAAACGCAAAAACACTGATGTTCTTTTCCTGCAAGAGACACACTATTGTCTTAATAACAATCCAAAATTCATAGACAAACACTTTAGAAAATTCTACCTAGCCTCAGCCAAGGATAAAAAAAAGGGTGTAGCTATCTTGATCCACAATAGAGTCCCATTTGTGCCAGAAAAAATAAAACGTGACCCTGAAGGGAGATATATTATTCTAGTCGGCACATTGCAGCAAACCAGGGTAACCTTAGCGTGCGTGTACGCCCCCTGCGATAACAACCCCCAGTTCTTTACAGAATTCTTTTTGAAACTTCAAAACTGGGCAAGCGGTAATGTGATATTAGCAGGGGATTTTAACAAAGCCCTAGACTCTCGTATTGATAGATCTCCGAGACAGGAGAAGGGGAGACAAGCAGGAACCAAAGAGCTACTAGAAGGGCTACGAAGGGGATGCCTAGTGGACATATGGCGAGAACAACACCCAGGCGAGCGTACATATACATTCTATTCGCACCCACACGACAGCTACAGCAGACTTGACCACTTCTTTGTATCGGGTAGAATGGTCCCACAAATCTCCAACACTCTGATCCATGACATTACATGGTCGGATCATGCATCGATCGAGCTAAGATGCACACAAATTAGGCAGGTTAGCCCGGGAGCAAACTGGAAACTAAACGAATCCCTTATTAAAATACCGGAATTGGCACAGACAGTCAAAGACGAGATCAGGAATTTTTTTATTACAAACACAGGCACTGTGGAATCCCACACTACACTGTGGGAGGCTCACAAAGCCACAATAAGAGGAACTTTGATTAGCCTCGCAGCAAGACGCAAAAGACAAAGGGATGTGAAATCGACACAACTATATAAGAGGTTACACGAGCTCTCTGCACTACATAGCCGATCAGGCGGAGAGGACATCCTTAAGGAGCTGAAAGATGTAAGAATTGAGCTTAATCTCCTCCTCACATCCCAGGCCGAGAGAGATATCAGTTGGACCAAGCGGAAATTTTTTGAGAAAGCCAATAAGCCGGACACTATGTTAGCAAACAGGATCCGTAATAGGCAGCCGAGTTATAACATACAAACCATAAAAACAAAAACAGGAGAGTTGACCTCCAACCCCAAACACATAGTGGAAGAGTTTAGGCTTTATTATGAACAGCTATATAATGGGGAGAAAATATCACAAAACCCAAAAACAAAAAAACTTTTACAGTCCTTCCTAGACGAAGCGGCCTTACCAGAGGTGAGCAGGCTGGAGAATGAGGCAGTTCAATCTGACTTTACGTTAGAGGAACTGACAGCGGTAATCAAACATCTCAAACCCTCTAAGGCCCCAGGCCCAGACGGGTTTTCTAACCTATATTACAAAAAATTTATAGGGGTGCTAGCGCCACACATGCTCAAATTATTCAATGGAGTTCTAGCGGGGGAACCCTTCTCGGACCAGATGCTTCAGGCGTCGATATCCATAATTTATAAAAAGGACAAAGATCCTACAAATTGCCAAAGCTACCGGCCAATATCTTTAATCAATTCGGACGTAAAAATTTACTCCAAATTATTGGCTAATAGATTGAGTACGATCCTGCCGGGGCTTATACACCCAGACCAAGTTGGCTTCATTAGAGACAGACAAGCGGCCGATAATACAAGAAAGATAATTGATATTATTAACTACATTAACGCCAACGGGATCCATGGAGTAATCCTAAGCTTAGACGCAGAAAAGGCCTTTGACAGGATCGACTGGCCATATATGGAGTCCACGCTTGAGGCATTCGGGTTTGGGAACAAAATTATAAGGGCAATAAAAGCATTATACACAACCCCGACCGCCAGGGTGTTACACCAAGGCTTCCCATCAGATATGTTTAAAATTAAAAGCGGTACCAGACAGGGATGTCCACTTTCGCCCCTGTTGTTCGCCCTCTGCATGGAACCGCTGGCAGCACACATTCGGCGCAATCCAGATATTACGGGAGTGCAAATAGGTTCTCAAGAGCATAAAATTGCATTATACGCAGATGACATTATATTATCTTTGACAAAACCGCTCACCGCATTACCCAATCTGTTCGCTCTATGGATAAATTTGGCAGAATCTCCGGATTTAAGATCAATCAATCAAAGTCGGAGGCGCTGAATCTAAATATCCCAAAGGTGACAGAGAAACTAATCGAGATAAACTTTCAGTTTAAATGGCAGACCAGAGCTATAAAATACTTGGGAATTTTTCTAACCAAACAAAGCCATAATCTCTACCAAGAGAATTACCCGAGACTTATAAAAACCCTCATAAAGGAACTCAAAGACTGGTCTGCATATGGGATATCCTGGATTGGTAAAATCTTTTGCGTAAAAATGAACCTCCTCCCCAGGATACTATACCTGTTCCAAACTCTTCCGATACCCGTAGTAAGATCAGATATTATAGAACTGCAGAAAGCAGTTACAAACTTCATTTGGAAAAACAAAAAACCACGGGTAAAAAGGTCAATTATGCAAAGGCCTAAGGAAACTGGGGGGCTGGCAGTGCCGTGCTTGATGGCCTACTATAAAGCGGCCCAATTATGCCAAATTACACAGTGGCATGGTGATCCGGAGCAAAGGCAATGGGTGGCATTAGAGAGGGAGGCTTGCGCCCCGCTGGAGCTCAAAGACCTTATATGGTACCCTAAATCCAGGCTAAAAGATCTCAAGAACCCGCTTCCCTCGGTGTTGAGCTCTCTCTCGGTCTGGGAGACGGTTAAAAATAGTCACTCACTAACCTCAAAACACACTATAATGACTCCCCTATATGGAAATCCGGACTTTGCTCCGGGGTTAACTGACAGAAATTTCACACTCTGGCAAAAAGGGGGATTAAGAAGACTAAAGGACCTGGAGGGTAGAGACACAATCAAAACATTTGATAATCTACAGTCAGAAACGGACTTACCTAATACAGAATTTATTAGGTACCTCCAGGTTCGGGCATTCTATACCAAACACCCAAATAGACCACCCCTAACCAATTTTGAAAAGCTCTGTGATCGGGGAACCGATACACGGGGACTCATCTCTGCTCTGTACAGAGTGGTGGCCAAGACAGACTCCGGTGACGCACACAGACAAAGCTTCATGACACAATGGGAGACAGATCTGACTGGACCGCTAGAAGACAAAGACTGGGAAGCGATTTTTAAAGCTGCGGCTAGCAGTTCGATCTGTACGACGCTGAAGGAGAACTCATATAAAGTATTATTACGGTGGTACCTCACCCCAGTTAGACTGGCAAAATTTTTCGCGGGCGCTTCCCCGCTCTGTCCTAGGAAGTGCGGGGAACGGGGAGATCTGGTACACATGCTGTGGTCTTGTCCACGAATCATTCCCGTTTGGACTCAAATTAGAGATTGGCTACAAAAGGTTTTCTTGGGCCTCAAAATTCAACTAGATCCTTGGGTTTTCCTACTAGGTAAGCCCACAGAAGAGGTGTCTAGATCAGGAAGCAAACTTATAGCACATTTTGCTACGGCAATGAGGTGCGAGACCACAGCATTGTGGAATCAGGATGCAATTCCATCAATAGATAAAATTCGGAATAGAATCTGGTTTGCTTTCCAGATGGAAAAGTTGACAAGTCTAGTCAATGACACTGGCCCAAATTTCCAAAAAGTCTGGTCATTATGGCTGGCACAGACCGATATCCCAGGGATGAGCAATGCCGCCATCTGGCTTTGATAGTGGCAGGTGGGTTCTCCTTCGACAGCGGAACGGACACAGGGGAGATAGAAAAATAGAAAACCCGACGGACAAGATCAATTAAGGAGAACTATCCCTTTCCCTGATTATTAAACTAGGTGGGACGTTAGACGAGATAGCAAAGAACATGCAGAAAAGAGCCAGGCTTAAGGGAATACACGGAAGAGACTATACTCCATCCAGTCACCCCATGCCCTTCCCCCTAACCCCCCCTTACCACCCCCTCTCACGTCTTCCCCTTTGTTTTGATGTTGTATGTCACAATGAAAAACAAGTGACATTACTGTGATACTGGCATGTACTATCATTGAAAAACCCAATAAAAGAAAGTTATAAAAAAAAAAAAAAAAAAAGATTTCCAAGGATCTCAGCATGCGAATTAAGGAGATGTACACGAGCGGACACCGAATTGCTGCTATCCAACGCTGGTTAGCTACTTCTGGCCTCGTTGTGCCAGCAACCACCGTGAGCTATCATGCACATGGAAAAAACAGAGAATGAAAAAGGGCACCAAGGGTAACTAACGCGTAAGTATATTTATAAAACTTTTTAAAAAAATTTAGATCCAAAAATGTACTGTACATCTACAGTACTGTATCTAATATTTTTGTTATTTCTGTTGATTTATATTACAACAGTATATATATTTTGTATATTTATATTACAACAGTATATATATTTTGTATATTTATACTTATATTACAACAGTATATATATTTTGTATATTTATATTTATATTACAACAGTATATATATTTTGTATATTTATATTTATATTACAACAGTATATATATTTTGTATATTTATATTTATATTACAACAGTATATATATTTTGTATATTTATATTTATATTACAACAGTATATATATTTTGTATATTTATATTTATATTACAACAGTTTTATATTGCTGCATATTAATAGAACAATATATTGTATCCTGTTGATCTACTGTCTCTAATATGTTTACTTACCGGAATATTTTTCTTTACTTTGTAGGGAGACAACTCTTCTGGTGGACAAAATAAGTGAGGAGAATGATGAGAAGAGTGCATTAAGGATCAAATGCACTCTGCAGGAAAATCACAATCTCACTGTATCCAAGACCAGCATAAAGAAGATGAGACGCAGCATTGTATGGAAATATGGATGTGTGAGGTTAGTAGGTAAAAGTGTTGTTTAGGAAACTGTACTGTACCGCTAAAATTATTTATTCCTTGTCATTACAGAGCGTACCCCATGATAAGGGACGCAAACAAAATCAAAAGAGTGGTCCAGGCCCAGGCATGGATCGACAGTGGGGAAACTTTCCAGGATTGCATCTTCACTGATCAGTCTACTGTGTCGAGAGATTTGAAAGCTTTGCAGTCCACAAAAAAGGCCGTATAACTTTGAAGCCGTGGCCAAAACACCCGTGAAGCTGCATGTGTGGGGTGCCATCTCTAGGCGTGGATCAGGATGCATTGTTATCTTTAAAGGTAAAATATATGAAATATAATGTAGCCTTATGCACTATACTTTACTAGTGTAGCCTTACTGTATGCACCGTACTGTACTATTGTGCAGTTTTTTGAGCACTTTTCTTTTCTTGCTATAGAAATCATGAATAAAGCTTTCTTCCAAGACAACATTGTCCCTGAGATAGTGCAATACATCACACGCGAGTTCCCGAATGGTCACCACTTCTTTCAGGACAACGATCCGAAGCACACCGCGTCAACAGCTCATATCCTTGAGCGCGGTATCAACTAGGTAAAGACGCCAACGGAGTAAGTGCGGTAACCGTGTCTCATTTTTTTCCCACTGTTTTTACTGTGTACTGTATCTCTTAAACTAATTGTCCTTTTTTTCCAAATGACAGATCGCCAGACTTCAATCCGATCGAAATGGTCTGGCATCAGCTGAAGGACCATATCCGGAAAGTGGCGAAACCCTCCAAAAAGGACGAGTTGTTGAAAGGCATAATGAGTTTTTGGAACGATGTACTCACCGTGGAACGCTATAATAAATATATAGACCATATTGCCACTGTGTTGCCCATTGTGATCGCGCGTAATGGGCAAGCATCAAGAAAGTAGTACTGTGCTGTAGTATTGTAAGTACAGTATGATACGGGTAAGTATGGCACAGATTTGTTCTTTCCCAATAGTCAGAGAATAGAGTAGTTACAGTTTTTTCTTTACAGAGAGAGCAGCACCAGCCATCAGGTTACAGTACATAGTATTTAACAGTAGTCAGAGTATACAGTAGTTCCAGTATAGACTAGTTTGACAGTACTACAGTAACTGCCTAACTGCTCAATTTTTTTCTTTCCAGAGAAAGCAGCACCAGCCATGTACAGTAGTACTACATATCACACAATGCCATAATTCAGTACGCACATAACTGCACTAATTTTTTGTTTTCTTGTTGGTTCAGGAAAAAAGGGTGGCCTGGGGGGAGGTGGGGTGTTGTGTACAGTCTAATCTGTTTGTACAGTCAAATGTACATTATATAGTCAAATGTACAGTATACAAAGAGCAGTAATGATGTACACAAAACTTCTCCTCTCTCAATGAACTACTGTACTGTACACAGAATGAAGAACAAGATAAAGACGGAAAAAATAATATTACTATATATATATATATATATATTACACATTACAGTATATATTATTAAATAATATTCTTATAAATGTGCATTATTCATGTTTCCCCATGTTTTACAAATGTTTTCTAAATGTGTATCCAATTTCAATCTGACAAAAGAACTTAATAAAGAGTGCATTATGTATTATTCATGATTATTTTTATATTTGTATTTTTTGGTTCCTGATAAAATAAAATAAATATTTATTTACATTCCTGCTAATCATAATCATTGATAACAACCAAAACCCCCCCCCCACCCCTACAGTACACCAATGAATAAGAATGAATGACAAAACAACATGAATCAGTTAATGGTTTTTTTTAACTCTCAATTCTCACAATGCTGTGCAAATCAGATTTACATTTCAAAATCGAGAAGGGATTTTCCAAAGCGTTACCATAAACAATACCTCAAAGGGTTGGGGGGGAGGGGTGGGGTGATTACACGCAGGCGCACTGAGGCTTTGTAGCTCGGCTATGGATAGATTAAGAACACAATGGCAATATTCAGAAAATTAATGACTCTGTGGAGAGAGGGGGTTGGGTGACTCATGCGCAGTAAGCAACAAGCTCCCATCTCTAAAAGGATTAGAGTACACGCAGGCGCAGTGAGGCGATTGACGCACGGCTAGGGACGGATTAAAAACACAATGACTAACTAACTTCAGAAAATTAATGACTCTGTGGAGGTGTCTGTCGATAAGAGTTTGTGTGTGCATGGGGGAGGGATGAAGGATTAGTTGTGCAGCAATTCAAAGAAATAACATACTGTACTGTAGAGTACAGTAATTTCAAAAGGCAGTTCATCATTATACTGTAATTTGATCCCTACACCCCCCAAATACAGTACATAAAAAGCACACAAATCAACCATGTGCAGGCAAACGCACAGATTGCAGGTGCAGTGAGGCGTTGTAGCTCGGCTATGGACGGATTCAGAATACAATGGCAAGATTCAGTAAATTAACGACTCTGTGGAGAGGAGGGGGTTGGGTGACTCATGCGCAGTAAGCAGCTCCCATCTCAAAAAGGATTACATGCAGGCGCAGTTAGGCTTTTTTTAGCTCGGCTATGGACGGATTAAGAACACAATGGCAAAATTCAGAAAATTAACGACTCTGTGGAATTTCAAATCCTTGAGCTAGCGTTCGTGGGGGAGGGGGCTACAGGGTACAGCTGCATGAAGTTCAAAGCTAAAGACATACTTTAATTTCAAAAGGCAGTTCATCATAATAATACACCCCCAAATACAGTACGTAAAAAGCACACAAATCAACCATGTGCAGTCAAACGCACAGGGTCGCAGTCAAAAGCTACAGCACAGATTGAATATTGTAATACAGTAAGATGGTTTTTGCAGGCTTGTGGAGAAAATAAAAATAAAAAATTACAATAAAAAAAATGTAAATTTTTTTTTTGGTCACTCACTCAGGCAAGCAAGCAGTGGTTTGCGAAGTTACAGGCACATGCGCAGTAAATTCCTACTGCCAAGCAGGAATGTGATTGAAACCAGACACACGTTCAAAGGAATGGTGTGGGAGATATGTACTGCATTGTAGAGAAGATAAGAAGTTGAAATACCCTGCAGTGCAGTTAATTATCCTGAGCGAGGGGAGAGCGCTGTATATGCTGAAATGTGACACTGTTACAGTACAGTACACGCCTATGCGTTTCAACAATTTTCAAATGAGATATACTGAGACATACTGTACTGCAGAACAGCACTGCAAATGCATGTACTGTATACTTTAAATATGCAAATTTACAATTACTGCGCACGCACACACAGACTGTGTACTGACGTAGGTTGAACCGCGAAGGTATTAGACTTCCAAGACAACAGCTCGCAAACGCCCCCCTGAGTTTTTACACGGCATTGCAGTATTGCAGACAGCGAGAATAAAATGCTAATATCACGAGCGCGAAAATAATGCAGTTCACTCCGGGCGAAAACGACAAAAAAACGCACCTAACCGGGATAATCTGAGAGCCGCGGATCTAGCCGACTTAGACTTACAGTAGATCGGCCGCCACTGTATTATATACATTGCACATTAAATTGCAATGTGAAAAAAATAATAGCAATATATTTTAAACGAATATCCATTGACATGTTTTTTGTATATTATTTATACTTTTATAGCTCACAGACCTTACTGTTACATGATGTAATATATGTACAGTACAATGATTTCAGATTGTAAATACTGTAAGTATAGCATGGTATCCCTTACACTTTGGAAACACACTACTCCCCATTATGTCCTTACTAGCTTCTTCAAACTACCAATACACACTGGTGAGAAAAAAATGGCCATAACAATGTATTTATTTATAATTAATAATATTGTTTATAATCTTAAAGGATTGTTCCAGTGCCAACAATTCCTTACCACGACTTACATAGACCAGTGAAATTGCCATAACTACATACGACAGGCATCACGATACCGTGCTGCTGAAAGCAGTACTAAATAGCCCTAAAGAAAATAATTGTAAGCACCATTCTGTAGCACTTATACTTACCAGTTCCTGCAACTAATCCTTGGGTTATAGTACCAGCAGTAAGAAACAAATTAAGAAGAAAGTTTCTTCTTTAACTCTGTCAATCTGTTCTCTATGACCCTTGTAGGGCCCTTCCACTTCTTTTATGTGTTTTCTCAATCTAATCAATCAATCTAATCAAATCACACCTCTAAACACCAAATCTAAACACATAGAAAAAAAAAACCTTCCCATTAGCAGTAGCCAACATGCAAAAGCCAAATGACCGATCTGTGATTGTAATTATTTTTATAAACTTGTTCTTTATTTGAATTTTCTGTGAAAAAGTTGGGGGTTGGAGTACAGAAAGAAAAGAGGGTATCGTGTTTCTTTTAGTTTACACACATTTGTATACATATATATGCAACACATTTAATGGGGTAGACTTTAACATCACTGTTAAGACAATGTATGTAACGGTGTTCCCTCCCCACCCCCCATCACAGATCGGGGCCATTACTGGGTGTTTATGGTGTATACCTGCTGGTAACAGGAGGGGCGAGTCATCTGCGATAACTTTGAGACTTCAGGAACAGCTTCTGGGGTCCATACCCCACGATATAGTCAGCAGTGCAGCGCCTCCATCTGCCGTAGGCTCCAGGGATATGGAGGTGATCTCCCATGGTAGAATCATATCTTTCACCCCAGTTAGATCACACACCAGGCAAGAGGTATATTGCAAAACAGGAACAGGTTTATTACTACTCTAAGTGCAGTAAGGTACAGGTACTCAGCAGTCACCTGCCGGATCACAGTCTCGTATATCAGCTCTCAGGTATCACCAAAGATAGTCCCTGGACCGTCACTACGGGCCTAGGGCACCCGCAGCCATCCTAGCTCTTCCCCACCTCCCTAGCAGGGGCAGAGGTTTAGTCACTCTACTTCACCCCAGAGGGAAGAGCACACAGGAAGGGCCCAATCTCAGGCTCCCAGTCGTGACCTGCCTTCCTCATGGGGAAGGAACAACCACTATCTTTAGGGCGGTCCTGCCCTTAAGTAAAGCCAGAGGACGGGCATCCCGTTGGCCCAGCAGCCACAGGATATGCCATCCCCTGCCGTCACTCAAGTGCAGTACCAAAGGTGAAGGGGAAAACCTCTTGATAACTACTGGCAGACCTGTGAATACCAGGGTTTACTGCTACATGTATAAAATAACTAATACCGAAAATCAACTAATAAGTCTGGAAAAGGAGAAAAGAAAAAAAAATTGTCATTGCAATTAGCATATTTTTCCACATTCTGGGAGATAAAAGATACATATTAACAGTTATACCTTTGTGGAATATGGAATACCCCCGAGTTCTCCGCTATGTTTTATATGGATTTAGATCACATTGCACTAACATTACTTCAAGAGTTATTTGACAAATTCAAAAACTAAAGGGAAAAACGGAAAAACAGAGCACAGCAGCAAAAAAAATAGAGGGCTACTATACTGTGGCTAAATTAAAACCAATTTAATTGAAGAGTGACAACATGGCAAAAGATATGGTAAGTAACTCTAAGGCCCGTTCTAGAGCCAGGAGCTACAGGTACTGTGTATATGTGTGTGTGTGTGAGTATATGTGAGTATATGTGTGTGCATGGATTGTGTGAGTGAAAAAAGTCCTAAATAAGATTTTTTAAAGAAAAAAAAGTTTAATAAATAATTTTTTATTTTATTTGTGCACTTATTGACACACACACGCACACACATCCATACAAACACACATCCACACATACATACACACATACATACATACACACATACATACATTTGAGCGCCGGTAGCGGCGCGAAATCATCCCTCCCACCGTCTTCACCGCTGCCTGTCGGCTCCCTGCTCCCTGCCGTGCGTGCGCGCGACCCTTGTATAGAAGGGCTGGATGACCTCAGCCATCTATAACTGCCGTGTGCGCGCACGGCGTAGCAGGCCCTGGCACTATAGAACCAGCCTAACACGTTTCACGTATGTTTCAGCGCTTCATCAGCGCAAACTCTCTGACGAAGAAACGCATTAGAGTTACTTACCATAGCCCTCTATTTTTTTGCTGCTGTTCTCCGTTTTTTCCCTTTCGTTTTTGGATTTCTTGCATTCATCTCAACAGCGTGAGGCACTCACCTGGAATCGACGGCATCCAATTGTGAGTGTCACGGGACACCAGTACTTTCACACCGAAACCACCGGGATCACTAGCACCAGACAGGACAAAGTTATTGAATAAAATTGGGTTTATTCTGGCACGCCAGCAGAAAAACAAAGATGTACAAAACATGATACAATACCAACTGGGGGCCTGGGGAGTAGACTCTAGCCTCGCTAGGTGCAGGGGCCTGCTTCAAGAAGGCTTGTCCTGTCCGCTTCTCGTCCAGGATCTCAGAGGGCTGATCACACAGCATCCCCTCTGAGATATCTCTCCAACTGGTCACTGTAAAAGATCAAACTCCTTCACAGAAAGTCTCTCTGTCTCTCAGATAGTCCTCTGAGAGTAGATCTCCACACTCCTTCCCAGAGTGTCTCTCAGTCTATTAGCCTCTCTTACTCGCAGATGCTCTCTGAAGGTAGAACTCCACACTCCTTCCTAGAGTGTCTCTCTGGAGTTAGCTCTCCACAATCCTTCCCAGAGTGTCTCTCTGAAGGTAGCTCTCTTGCTCTCAGAAGGCAGATCTGATCAGCAGACTTTCACCTCTGCCCAGGAGTCCTGACACCTAGCTGTCCCTAATCTTATCAATTCTATAGAAAGCTTCAACTAAGTGGATTGCAATCTCCATAGAAATGACAGTAACAATGGAATATCTCATTTGCTTTCTCGCAGGGCTGACACCCAAAGCACATTTACAGAAGAATGTTGATTCACTAAACTGTAGGATTGCATTTACAACAAATACAGTCTTTGAAATACATTCTTACAAACATATAAATACATTTACACTTTCCCTGTTCTTCCCCAGATGTTAAATACATTTGGCCAAAATAAGCCTTACAAAGGTGGCCAAGTTACATAGATTTAGGGGTAGCTAGCTGGGCTTCATAACAATTTTGTGATGCCAGCAACCCCTACCATCACAGTGAGTACCAGTATCTCCTCACCATATCATGATTCATATACAGTGGGAGGAAGACTTCTGGATTGTGTACTAATAGCTAGGGTGGTGGTCCATCTAGGAAGAGAATCAGATAGTGCTGTTTTTTTAACAGTACTAGTCTGTACAATCAACCATTGGACATTATATCTATACCTATTCCCTTATTTTTGAGCTTGATTGTCTAATTACTCACCAGACTGCATGATGCCTTGAATGTCTTTTCCTTCAGCCAAGTTGATACTTTCTATTAGCTTATTTTTGTTTCTATCCATATTTTCAATTGGTCTGCACAGCAAAGCCGTCCATGGATTTAAGGGGAAGGCAAACCCGAGAATTACCTGTGCCATACTATGTGTGGCCTTCCAAAGTTTTGTGACCTCTGGACAAGTCCACCATACATGTATAAACGATACCTGCTGACCACATTCTCTTGAGCAGAGGGGTGACATGTTTCTAAAAAATGTGGGGTATAATACCATTGGTGAAGCATTTTGTATGTATTTTCTTTAATTAGGACACACGTGGAACTCCTTCAAATCCCTTCAAATATCTTATCCACTCCTCTTGATCTAATTCTTCTCCCAACGTCTCTTCCCACTTTTTCATGAATTTCGGTTTTATTTCATTTTCTGGTCTAACAACCGCTAATGTGTTGTATTCTGCTGAGATCAGGCCTTTCTTATCCTCTCCCGAGAGACACATGTCCTGAAATACTGTATAGTCATTATATGGGCCTTTACTTCTTATGTGGTCCCTCAGTTGTAGATACCTAAAGAAGGACGATTTATGTAACCCAATTTCTCTCAGGGTCTCAAACCCTTTTAATTTCTTTATTTGCCCATAGATCTTTTTACCCTTGTGATTCCTGCCTTGCGCCAGTCTTTAAAAGCTGTTGGTTCCATGCCCAGGACAAAGCTAGGATTCTCAAATAGTGGTGTCATCTGAGATTTTAAGTTGGTCAGCACATGTTTGAATTTCAAGGAGTCCCACATTTTAAGTGTGTAATAGATTCCAGAGGTACCGTCAGTTTAGGTCTTTCTTTCTTTGTTAACTATAATATCATATCTATATTTGACTTTGAGACTCAATTACCACCCATGTTTTCCTCTGTTTGTGATCATGCCAGTTGATCAACTTGCTTAAATGAGCTGCTTGATAGTACTGTAATAAATGTGTCAAAGCTAAACCTCCAAATGCCTTGGATTTATAGAGGGTGGGCGACTTTATTTTCGCTTTCTTGTTGTTCCATATACATTTTGTGATTTGTCTTTAATTCGTGTATATCCGTATCCCTGACCCGTACTGGTAATGTGTGGAATAGGTACAAGATTCTTGGCAGTATGTTTATTTTAACAGCGTTTATTCTGCCTATCCAGGATATAGGATATCTAGACCATTCTTCTAACTCTTTTTTCAAGATTTTTATCATTGCTGGGTAATTTGCCTCATATATGATTTCCTGTGTATTGGTTAATCAGATTCCCAAGTACTTTATGGCTTGGGTCATCACTTTGAAATCAAAATTTAGTTTTATAAGCTTTAATTGTTCCTGAGGAAGGTTTATATTTAAGACTTCGGATTTGTCATTGTTTATTTTAAACCCTGATCATTTTTGGAACTCTGATAGATTATTGAATAGGTTTAGGAGAGAGGTTAGGGGTCTTGATATTTTTAATAATATATCATCGGCAAACAGTGATAGCTTATATACTTTTTGTTTTACCTCTATCCCCCCGATATCCGTGTTCGATCTGATTTGGGCTGCTAAAGGTTCTATCACAAGGGCGAACAGCAGGGGTGACAGAGGGCATCCTTGTCTTGTGCCGTTTCTGATATGTATTTTATCTGTCTGCATGTTGAGGTAGCATACTTTAGCTGTAGGTTCCACGTAAAGCAAGGTAATAGCTCTCATAAATTTGCCTCTCACTCCAAAACCCCTAAGTGTCTCAAACATATATCCCCAATCAATGCGATCAAAAGCTTTTTCTGCGTCCAGAAACAGTAACGTGAAGGTGTGTTATTCCGCTTAGCTAGTTGTATCAAGTTGATTGTTTTTCTTGTGTTGTCCGCTGCCTGACGACCTCTTTTAAACCCTGCCTGATCTGCATCTATCAGCTGTGGGAGATACTTATTCAATCTAGTGGCTAGTATTTTAGAAAAAAAATTGAGATCATTGTTAATCAGAGATATTGGTCTGTAACTTTTTGCATTGTGTGGGATATTTGCCCTCTTTATGTATTAATATTATTTTTGATTCAAGCATTGTTTGTGGAGACTTCTCTCCCTCTAAAACTTCATTAAATATCTTTACTAGATGAGGTACTAGTATGTTAGCTAGTTTTTTATAAAATATATTGGACAGACCATCCGGACCTGGTGCCGTGGCATTTTTCAGCCCTTTTATTGTTTCTGAAACTTCTTTCGATGTTATTGACTGGGATAGTATTTTTATGTGAGTTTAGGCAAATTCATTTTTTTGTGTAATTTTCTCTGCTTTTCCTTGATGTTGTTCCCTTTATCCACTTTATTTCCATTATATAGATCTCAATAAAATGTGGTGAATTCATTAGCTATTGTCTGTGGGTTTGCTGTGCACAACACCCCATCCTCTTTTCTGATACTATGTATTCTAGATTGAGGAAAGATAGGATGCAATCTTGTAGCCAGCATTGTATCGGCCTTGTTTGCCTTCTCATAGAAATGTTGTTTTGTCCATGCTATAGCCTTTTCAGCTTTATCAGTCAGGCACAAATTTAATTTCCCTCTTAGATCCAGTAATTATTTTTCCATTATTATATTGTGATTTGTTTTATGTGCCTCTTCTAAAGTCTTTATCTTCTCTTGGAGGATTAGAGTTTGTTTCTGTCTCTCTCTCTCTTTCTATGTGTTGCAACACTTTTAGTTTGCCTCTCATCTTAAGGGACCATGGGCCTCCCACAATGTAAAGGGTGGTGCCATGCTACCTTCATTGGTTTGGATATAATTATTTGCCTCTTTACTAATACATACTAAAATTTCTGAGATGACCTCTGGAATCGTTAGTAGAGACTCATTTAGTCTCATGCCCCTTTACTTGGTTTCGTATGTATATCTTCAATATGAACTTCTACTGGGGCACAATCTGACCATGTAATTGGGAGCATTGTGGTTTTCTTATTTTTGGGATTAGAAGAGAATCTACAAATATATAATCTATCCTTGTGTATACTTTATGAGGTGCTGAATAAAAAGAAATGTCTCTTTTCTGCGGATTCATTTCTCTTCATGCATCTCTTAGATCAAACTCTTTAAGTCCCTCTTTTAACGCTTTCCTCTCCCCACTTCTAGATGCCAGAGTTATATTTAAAGCAGATTTAGATCTATCCTGATTTTCATTTAAAGCTATATTGAAGTCTCCTGCTAAGATTATGCGACCTAGATATTTTTTACCTATTAATCTGAATAATTTTGTAAAGAATGTTCTCTTGTTTTCGTTTGGTGCATAGGCATTGAGCAGGGTTATCTGTGTACTGTATCTTCTATATCCCCTGTATTAGGTACTGTCCCTCAGGGTCCCTTCTTATCTTATCTACCTTAAATGGAGAGTTCCTTGCTAATAGTATGGCCACCCCTCTAAAGTTTTCTTTTGCAGATGCTGTTAATACCTGGAAATAGTGTTTGTCTCAAAACGTTGGCGTAGAGCTAGTGGTGAAGTGCGTTTCCTGCAGGAATATTATGTCCCCTGATAACCTTTTATATTCTGCCATTGCTATCTTTCATTTTACCAAATTATTCAGTCCCTTGGTGTTGTGTGATATCAATTTCAGTGTCATTTTTATTTACCTGTTTTTTGGAGTCATCATCTCTTGTGGGTTTGTTCTGTCTTTCCTTGAGCGGCGACCCAGAGGGTATTCTTACACGTATTGTTGCAAAGAAAACATTTAAACATTAAAGAAAAAAAAACATATATAGAATAATCCAGGTGACTAACATATCCTGGATTTGTTTGTTCACTTTTCGTGAACATTCGTCCTCTGCGATCGTGCAGTAGCGCTAATCTCGTGTAACGGATCGGGGGACTCGCTCTTCCCAGCGTGTCCCCGTCACCTTGGTCCCTCTGGCTAACCCTTCCCTTTCCTTGCCTTCCCAATCTCTACCCCTCTCCCTTGCGGCGCGGTCTACGTGCTCCCGTTCGCGGTCCGCACACATGCACGCTCCTCTCACTGTCCACGCGCGTTCCCGGTCTCTGGTCTCCCGTCCTGGTTCCTCTGCTCCTTCCCCCTCTCTTACCCTTCAGCCGAGCACCTCCTCCGCGATGCTTCCCCCACGCTCTGGCACTCACGTATTGCACGCACGTTACCGCGTTACAGAGGGCGCGCGCACCCGCTCTATTTACCAATCCTCCCCTGGTACTGGCTCCGCCCCTCGGAGCTTACAGGCCATTACACTAGATTACCTCCCTGTCTCCTCCCCTACTCTCACACACCTATCTCTGCAAGCTCCCAGCCAAACTCCTGCTCCACCCCTTCCTGCTATTTGTCCTCCCTAATTTATAACCCCAGTCTGTCCTCTCTTTCCTTGCTCTGCATAGCTTTTCTGTAGCTCCTGTGTGTGCAGTGTCTATGCCCAGCTCCCTTGTCTATTTCAGCTCTGGTTCCTGCCCTTGTTTGGATTCCCTTGGTTTGAACTTGAACTCTGCTCTGGACTTTGACTACGCTGCCTTCTCCTGCCCTTGAACCTTGGCTTTCAGACATCACTACGCTGCTCTCTCCTATCCCTGGACTCTGGCTCTTGCACAAATACCTTCCGACCTCTGGCGCCCCGGACTCAGCAAGTATAACGTTAACCCTTTCTCACCAGGCCCGGCAACCCAATTACCACACTCCAGGCATGCCCTCACTGCTGTGGGTGCGTGTTATACCCTTACCCACCTCATTACTGGGGTCTGGCCAGGTTGGCGGGCATACAGGCGTTACATCTCACACTCATACTGTATCTCTGAGTGTGTAAGGACCATTCGGCGGTCTCAGGCAGTGGGTCTGCCTAAACAATCAACTTTTGATTTTTAACATTTCTAGCATTTTTTTATTCCCCCTCAATACAGTATATAATGCACTGTAATCAACTCTAAATTGAAGAAACACCATTCAACAGACAAAAACATACATATAAAGTAAGTTAACTGAAACATTTTTTTTGTGCTTAATTTCTGTTTACTAAACATCGTTTTCCCCTTACTTTTAACTACTCTAATGTTGCTTCATAAATATAGTGGTTATTCTAATCTACAAACTATCCACCAATCTAGGAGTGTTCAAGTGTAATACTTCATAATACTGCCTAACTTTATCTGGTTCTAGAATTATAGATTAGATTTCCCCCGACTTGTAAATCCTCTCAAACTACTCTCAATTATACTGGAAATTCCATCCTTCAGATTACCTGCTAATCTAAGGGAATTTAGAAGTTTAACATTGTTTGTCCTTATCTGGTTTTGTTCTGCTGCTAATCATCGCAGTCTCTTTGTTTTTTTTTGGCATAGTTATGTAGCGGGTGTACCCCTGGGGTACGGCACTACTGGTGCTGCATTCACCTGTGAGGCTAACCTGAGTCCTGAGCCTCTGCCACTGGGAGCCTGGGGTGTACTTACACTCGGTGCAGCGCCTCCACTGATGAGGGATCCGAACGTAGAGGGAGTGCTCCCTTATCAGAACCCACATATGTAATACCACACGTGATTGGATAAACAGTATTTACTAATAAGCATAATAATCCTTAGCACATAACCAACATACATTACTCTGCAAACACAGCATTTATATCATCACACATATAGAACTGAGTGTGGGCTTGGAATCAGTCCTGTATCACTTTAGACCCTGATGTACCACGGTGCCAGGGCACTTAACCTCTTAGTGTCCACCAGCTAGGAAATCAGTGTGTGTGTGTGAGGAACAGCACTTCCCTGTGTTGGGGCCCGTTGGTACACGTTAATATAATACCTCCCTGGTTATGGTCCTAACCAGGAGAATCCTTGATGACTCTGCAACACCGCCACGTGATCCCACACCGCGCTGCACTGTTCTCTGAAGAAATGAATGAACATGCTGACTCCACAGGGGAGGGATCCTAAGCCGGATGATCCTCTGCACACTGTCTCTGCTATGGATCAGATGCCACACCAGCACTCAGGCTGCACTGGTAATCAGGCAATGTCCTGCAGCATAACCTCTCTCAAGCTATATGAAAAGGTCCCTGCATTAAGGCCTTCCTTATAACAGCACTCTCAGCACCTCTACAGTGACTCAGGGAACTAACTGGGCCCTGGGGATTTACCTATGGCCTAATCCCTGGAGCACTGCTCCGTGGATCTAACCTGCAGCTTCAGGCTCCTGATCTGCACTGACTGCTTCCTCTCCCAGCAGGCAATAGTCCTTCCTGCTCCTTCGGCAGAATCCTGCAGCCTTACTGGCTCCCTGGTATCAGGTGTTTTCACTGCCCCTGAGCATCATGGGGATTGTAGTCCCGCCTGCAGCCTTTAACATAGGGAGCCTCGTGCTCTCCCTCTAATGGCCGCCGCTCCTCGCTGCTTCCGCGCATGCGCAACTCAGCGTTCGTGCGTGCGCCCGCCCAACATGGCGGCGCCCTGCTGCGGAAGACAACGGCAACTCTATCGCCTGGCCTGCACTCTGAAGGTGGGGGGGGGAACCAGAACATGGGGAGCCGATGGGGGTACCTGGCTACATCCTCCCCCTGGTGGAAAACTCACCGATCCCGCTTGAACCAACAATGCACATCAACATTATATAATAAAAATACAGTGTTAAAATACAACTTAACGATTACTCTAAACGAGATTGTACATTTCAACAAACATAGTTATAATTGAGGCTAGCTTGGCTTTAGCTTGCTGCTGAGACTCATAGTGAGGTGCCCCTAACGAATCATAAGCCACTCTAGTGGGAGGGCATCTCACTCGCTGACTTCTGCGAGTCTCAGTCTCCAACTCTTCATCTTGAGAGATACCATCGTAGGCTTGAGGCCTAAACTCTCTGGCAGATGATGAACCAGTTTGGGAAAATTCTCTTTGTAACTGAACATTGTCTCTTTGTAACTGAACATTGTCTCTTTGTGGCATAAAACTCGGAGTGTTAGGATTTAACGGTTTGTTACTTGGTTAACTTTCTGATGATGGTGCTTGAATCGCAGGCCCATTACCCGTTGCTCCTTCGGGAGGTGCCCACCAATCACTATTGGATGTTCCCTCCACAGGGTCTTGCATCATTTCACAGGTGGGCCCCGATGTCTCGGTAGGCTCTTCAGTCCCGCTGTTGTTTGCTACTGTCTCTGTTTCTGGGTCACCTTCTCCCAGTTGTGGGACAGGCAACAAGTGGTTTCGGTGCCAGACCTTTACCCTGCCATTCGCGTCACGTATGCGATAGACAGGGAGACCTGGCATTTGGGACTCTACTTGGAAGGGTCCCTCTCTCCAGCGATCGGCTAATATGTGCTTGCCGAGGATCCCTAAGTTGCGTAGGAGAACTGCGTCTCCCGGTTAGAGTTCTCGGTACCGTACTTTGTGATCGTACCTCCTTTTGTTATTGGCATTCAGTCTAGCAGTAGCTCTTTCTGTTAACTGATAGGCATGGTGCAGACTGCTCTGGAGTCTTTGTACATAGCGATAGTGAGCCATATTGGGGACCCCATCTGTAGATACCTGCATGCGTATGTCAATCGGCAATCTAGCTTCTCTTCCAAACATCATAAAGTATGGTGTGTGCCCTGTGGACTCGTGTCTAGTGCAATTGTAGGCATGCACCAGGGCCTCTACATTCTTGCTCCATTCTCCTTTTTGGGAGTCTTTCAGAGTACCTAACATGTCCAGCAATGTCCTATTAAATCTTTCAGGGAGTGCATCTCCCTCTGGATGATATGGAGTATTCCTTGATTTCTGAATATTCAACAGGGTCAACAGTTCTTTGATCAGTTTACTCTCAAAATCTCGTCACTTGTCGGAGTGCATCCTATTGGGCAGACCATAATGCACAAAATACTTCTCCCACAGTACTTTAGCCACTGTGGTAGCTTTCTGATTTTTCATGGGAAAGGCTTGAGAGTATCGAGTGTAGTGATCTGTCACTACTAGCACGTTTCCTATACCCTTTGAATCCGGCTCTATGCACAAAAATTCCATACATACTAAATCCATAGGCCCGGAGCTTTTGAGATGGCCCATTGGGGCAGCGCGGGTGGGAAGTGTCTTCCTATGAATGCACCGAAGACATTTCCTGCAGTGTTGTTCAATGGACTCCCTCATTCTAGGCCAGAAAAATCGGTCTCTCACTAAACCCAGAGTCTTATCCACCCCCAAATGTCCATGATCATCATGTAGTGATAGTAAAACTAGGCCTTGCAAACGCTGGGGTAGAAATAGTTGTCGACGGTCAGGATGATTATGAAATTGAACAACTCTATAGAGTAAGTCATTATCCATCTCAAACTTATCCCATTCTCTCATGAGGAGACTCACATCATCGGGTGGCGCCCGTTTCACTAGAGCCGAATATTTTTTGTGTAGAGCTTCTCGGACAGCCTTGGCCGCAAGATCCTGTATCTGTGCTAGTACCAGTTCCTTCCACGTGAAAATAACATTTTGGGTTACCCCCATGCCATCGGGGTGGCAGTAAGTTGTGGGAGGGCTTGTGGCCGACACCCCAAGGAATCCGCAACTTGCAGCTCGGAGAATTCCACTTGATCGTTCACAATGGCAGCAGTGGAACACATAGCTCTCATTCCCAGCCCGGGAATCTCTTCCCAAGGACCATCGTCGGCGGTCTCACCCAGTCCTGATCTCCTAGATAGAGCATCGGCTCCTATATTGAGAGGTCCAGGCTTATATTTCAAAGAAAACTAGTAGTTGGCGAGGGTAGCCAACAATCTATGACCGGTCGCATCTAACTTGACCGTGGTTTGTACATAGGTCAGCGGATTGTTGTCTGTTCGGACTTCGAAGGTGACCCCGTATAGATAGTCATGTAGTTTTTCGGATATGGCCCATTTGAGGGCGAGGAACTCCAATTTGTGAACTGGATAGTTATTTTCACTTGGAGTCAAACTTCTACTTGCATAGGCCACAGGCCGAAGTCCAGTTGGGTACTTCTGGTGTAGCACTGCTCCCAATCCGTTGAGGCTGGCATCCACGTGCAGGATATAAGGCTTCTCCGGATCAGTATAGGCTAAGACGGGAGTCTCTGTCAGACTCTTTTTCAGACCCTTAAACGCTCTTCACAAGCGGACGTCCACCGATCCCCAAGGGGTATTTTTGGGGTGGTCTTCTTCTGCTTGGGGTCCTCTGGATAGATTTTCAGCAGATGGTTCAGCACTGCCGCCTTCTTGGAGTACCCATTCACAAACCACCTGTAGTATCCACAGAACCCGAGAAAGGACCTCAGCTCCATCACATTCTCCGGTCTGGGCCAATTCACCACCGCCTCTACCTTAGCCGGGTCGGTGGCCACTCCATCTGCAGACACTATATGGCCCACATAAGTGACCGATGTTCGACAGAAGCGGCACTTATCCAGGGATAGCTTCAGGCCTTCTTTCACTAAGCGATCCAGCACTTTCATCAGCCTAGGCTCATGTTCTTCGAGTGTGGTTTCGAATACAATTATGTCGTCTAGGTAGACCAGACACTCACGAGGACACATATCTCCAATCGTCTTCTCCATAAGCCGTTGGAAAGTGGCCGGAGCACCGCAGATACCTTGGGGCATCCGGGTAAATTGATAAAATCCCAGAGGACAGACGAACGCCGTCTTCTCTTGATCAGCTGGGCTCATAGGAACCTGATAATAACCAGATCGAAGGCCCAGCACGCTAAACCACTGGCTTCCGGACAGTGCGCTGAGGATCTCGTCTATTCGGGGTAGCGTGTATTGATCAGGCACAGTACGTCTGTTCAAAGTTCTGTAGTCCACGCATAATCGCACGGACCCATTCTTCTTGCGAACTACCACAATCGGTGAGGCATAAGGACTTTGAGATTTGGTCACTCTTCCGGCCGTCTCCAGCTCGTTCAAGACACCTCGCACATCTTCCACATCTCGTGGGGCTATATGCCGAGACCTTTCTCTAAACGGAGTCTCATCATTCAGACGAATGGTGTGCTGAGAGCTCCTACTACATCCTACATCCATCTCACTGTGGAGAACACTTCCCGTCACTCTCTCAACTGAGCACGTAGCCTCTCCTTCCATTCTTCCTCCAGGGGAGACTCTCTGAAGTCAAATTGTAGTTCTTCGGGCTCTCCTCCCACAATGGCAGCATAGACTGTCACTGAGTCGTCTACAGGATCCACCGGGTAAACTCTACCCAGCCGTTGTCCTCGTTCAAGTGACACTGTATGGAGCGACATGTTCTGGATAGACACCGTAACCTTCCTGGGGGTTTTAGAGGTCCATTTTCGTACTTCAGGTATCATCCGATATCCCCAATGGAGCTCAGACTCGGGAAGGGTCTCTAGCGAAAAGTATCTGTCCTGTTCATACCGCTTGGGGTACGCGATCAGCGCCGACACACACTGCACTACCCCTGGTGGAATCTCCAATAACCCTTGCTATAGATTAAAGATATCGCCATACTCTTCTTCATACGCCACTCTATAGCATTCCTCCCATAGGCCAGGGGCTATATTCAGGGATGCCAATGGTAGCTCACCGGATTCTTGCAGGAATGAGCGAATCACTGACCGTACTATATCTGCATTCGTGCCCAATATGATGGGGGCACTGGGATGTTCTCGAGCCTCCGGACAGACCAGGGCTTCCACCAACATGGGGTGTGACTTGTTGGTGTTAAACTGTAGGATATCTAGCTTGACCGCCACTATTCCGTCTATGGGGTAATCATCCTTGCTCAATCTCCATAACGTCATCTTTTTGGCGGACTGCAAATGAAGATGGCTGAGGTGCTGGTCATAGAATGGACAGTAGATGATGGTCACCTGTGACCCAGTGTCCATCAGTGCTGAAGAATATATCCCCTCCATGATGACTCTTATTATTGCGGTGGGCCCTACTCAGCAGTAGGCGTCTGGTGGCGGATTCTCCCTTGATTCTCCTTCTACATCCTCGGGTAGTGCCAGGAAGGAAGTGAGTGCTTGTTGTACTTGCGCTGTGTAAGTCTTGGCCACCATATGAGGGTTCTTGGGATTGGAGAAGACCCTGGCGATGTGTCCTAATTCACCGCAATTGTAACAGCGTAGATCCAGACGAGATCGGGAACTGCCAGGCGATCTGGGCGGGGACCTAGGCACCTCAGTAGGGTACGCATCTTTCTCTCTTTTACTTTCTTTCTCTCGGGGCAATCCCTTGCTGGAGTACTTGTTCTTTGGAGACATAGGTACTCTGGGACGGGTAGTCGGGCCAGGGGTCTTCACGGGCGAGTGAAGTAAAGTATGGGCTTCATGTACTTTCACCTGTTGTAGCAATCTGGTGAATGTGGGAGGGGTCCCTTGCATAAGGTTGCTGCGTATCATGTTGCCAATCGGGTGGGTGGGGCATGAGTCCCGCAAATACTGCTTGCGAAGAGCTTCGTCCGTTTCGGCAACAGAAACCAACTTGCGATTTAGTAAGATCCCTAGGCCCAGTTGTATGCGGTGGATAAACCCTGACAACTCTTCTCCTTCCTTCTGATAGAGAGTGTAGTACTTTGTCCAAAGGGTTCCAGCATCTTCCTGCAATCCGTAAGCTTCCTGCAAGAATTCCATTAGTAGCCTAGGGGTTAGGTCGGGGTATTGTTCCCTATGAATACCTACAATAGTGGAAGCTGGGGGTCAAAGGCAATCCATAATGCGCTGTCTTTTCACTAAGTCCGTACATGGCCACTCCTCCAATACCTTCAGAGTATGTTACTTCCAAGCGTCGATCCCTTCTTCTCCCACAGGAACTGGTAGTATTCCAGAGAAGGCCTTCAGCTTCCTATAATTTTGGGATTGAGACGACATGGCTATGGTTTCCATTAGCTGAGGAAAAGTCAGATTCAACGAAGGCCCTTCATTGACACGGCTATTATCAGGCCCAAGCTTAACGCTGGGAATGGGCGAGAGATTCGTAGCTAGTCTATCAGGAGCGGGAGACGCTGGTAAGCTCTCTGCCCAGTTGGTGGCTCCTTCTAAAGCACTTGGAGTAAAGCCACTCTTGGGGGACGGGGGTTACAAGCAGGGGTACTTGAGAGGGTGCCGCCACCCGCCATCCACCCGCCACCCGCCATTCACTGGCAAAGGCCCCGTCAGAACCCAATTCAGCTGTCGTAGAGTTTGGGCAGGTAAACATTTCTCTGATTACAGGTAATTCGGTGAAAATTAAGGGGTAACCCTCAGGTGGGGCGTTCGGGGCTTGTAGAACTCTAGGAGCAGTTTCCCTACATATTTCCTTGCCCGCTGTAAATAGCATGGTACTCCATTGGTAAGTGGTATCATATTCCCTTCCTCTTGGCCATATGGGTTTTAGGCCCAAGAGTTTCTCTAAGGAGCCCCGTATGTCACTCATGGAATCTAGGGCAGGGACATTCCCTATGGCTACCACATGACTGGGCGCTTCTCCGACATTCAAGGCCCAGGCCTGAACTTCCTGACTTGACAGGGTTAACATAATGGACAATTGGATATTTTGTGATAGAAATTCTTGGGCACCCCAGGTCTGAATCTCAGCAGCGCCTCCAAATGTAGCGGGTGTACCCCTGAGGTACGGCACTACTGGTACTGCGTTCACCTGTGAGGCTAACCCGAGTCCTGAGCCTCCACCACTGGGAGCCTTTGGGTGTACTTACACTCGGTGCAGTGCCTCCACTGATGAGGGATCTCAACGTAGAGGGAGTGCTCCCTTATCAGAACCCACATATGTAATACCACACGTGATTGGATAAACAGTATTTACTAATAAGCATAATAATCCTTAGCACATAACCAACATATCATTACTCTGCAAACACAGCATTTATATCATCACACATATAGAACTGAGTGTGGGCTTGGAATCAGTCCTGTATCACTTTAGTCCCTGATGTACCACGGTGCCAGGGCACTTAACCTCTTAGTGTCCACCAGCTAGGAAATCAGTGTGTGTGTTTGAGGTACAGCGCTTCCCTGTGTTGAGGCCCATTGGTGCACTTTAATATAATACCTCCCTGGTTATGGTCCTAACCAGGAGAATCCTTGATGACTCTGCAACACCGCCACGTGATCCCACACCGCGCTGCATTGTTCTCTGAAGAAATTAATGAACACGCTGACTCCACAGGGGAGGGATCCCAAGCCGGATGATCCTCTGCACACTGTCTCTGCTATAGATCAGATGCCACACCAGCACTCAGGCTGCACTGGTAATCAGGCAATGTCCTGCAGCATAACCTCTCTCAAGCTATATGAAAAGGTCCCTGCATTAAGGCCTTCCCTATAACAGCACTCTCAGCACATCTGCAATGACTCAGGGAACTAACTGGGCCCTGGGGATTTACCTATGGCCTAATCCCTGGAGCACTGCTCCGTGGATCTAACCTGCAGCTTCAGGCTCCTGATCTTCACTTGTGCAAAAAAGGTGTGTGAGGCGCTTCTTATAGAGGTGCAATATATAAATTTAAACCTTTTTTATAAAAAAGTGCTCTTAAGTGTAAATGTGTGAATAATATAAATTAAAAATTATAAATAAATGTGAATAAAATAGTGGAATTCGCAGCTCTAAGGAGAAGATCCAATTACTCCTGTCGTTGATTGTAGAAAGAAGCTTGTGGGGAGTATCAAGTCTCAGCAGGATGACTCCTGACGAAGCTTGGAAACAAGCGAAACGCGTAGAGTTGAACTGCAGCAGTTTACGAGTGTATCCAGTACCTCCCTGACCCGTTGGTTCCAATTCTGCGATCGATTGCAACCGGAAGTGACGTGACGGGCTAACCGGAAGTGACGCGACGCGATCTCGGTAGCGGGGTTGGCGGTGGACACAAGAGCTGCGCATCATAATTTTTATGTGTCTATGCACATAGTGCAGAATGTAAGTGCAATACTTATTGCCCTTAAATATACATAAACTGAACATGCAATGTTGCACTAAGTGTGTCATCTTTTTCACTTGGGCTTATCCTGCTGAGACCTGATACTTCCTATTGAGAGAACCTTCTATGCAACACGTTCATATCCACTGCTGTTACTCTATTGAGAAATTGTGAGTCCCCAACTGTGATTCATTGAGCTGTTTATTCTGTAGAACATACTACACTATATATTTTCATTTTTCTCCCCACATATGGTGGCATCTGCGCTCCCCACAAGCTTCTTCCTGATCTTCACTGACTGCTTCCTCTCCCAGCAGGCAATAGTCCTTCCTGCTCCTTCGGCAGAATCCTGCAGCCTTACTGGCTCCCTGGTATCAGGTGGTGTCACTGTCCCTGAGCATCATGGGGATTGTAGTCCCATCTGCAGCCTTTAACATAGGGAGCCTCATGCTCTCCCTCTAATGGCCGCCGCTCCTCGCTGCTTCCGCGCATGCGCGACTCAGCGTTCGTGCGCCACCCAACATGGCGGTGCCCTGCTGCGGAAGACACCAGCAACTCTATCGCCCTGCCTGCACTCTGAAGGTAGGGGGGGGGAACCGGAACACGGGGAGCTCGATGGGGAGTACCTGGCTACAGTTATTTCCATCAGATTTTCTCTTTGTCTACCGCAGCAGGTTTTGCACAGATTTAGGAATTCTGTGTCTCTCTTGGCTGTCCATTATATTGCGTGGTTCGCCTGCCTACTTCTTTCCAGATGGGTCTGGCGAGTGGCGGTCTGCCTCCTTCCGGGATCATGGATTCTGGTAATTTCAACCCCAGCCTTTCTAGGAAGTCTGCTTCCTCTTCTGGATCTCCCATGTGAGCTTGC
Source organism: Ascaphus truei (assembly GCF_040206685.1). Classification (NCBI taxonomy): domain Eukaryota; kingdom Metazoa; phylum Chordata; class Amphibia; order Anura; family Ascaphidae; genus Ascaphus; species Ascaphus truei. The sequence goes on from NC_134487.1 coordinate 218,639,890, forward strand.
ATTCCATTTCTGGTGGCCATAAGACAGAATGGGAAACCCCACTTATAGCGTATTTCGTTGTCTTTCAAAATGTTTGTAATATGTTTCAGGGTCATCCTTTTCATCAGTGTTGATGATGCAAGGTCGTTGTACACGTCTATTAACACATCTCCCCATTTAAGTCCTTTTTTCGCCCTGCTTTCTGACCAGCCCGACCTTTTTCTCTCTCTTATCTTAAAGAAATCCTGCTGGGTTGGCTTTTTTGGTGCCATCTTGAAGAATTCCAGTTCTAACTCCTCCGATCTATGCCTTGTCTGTTTTTCTTTTACTGTTACAATCTTTTATAGACCCTCTGCCTCATGAAGCCCGCTTCAGGCAGTCATTGTAGACTGTGCCACGTGTGCGCCTCAGAGACATCTTTGTTTTAATTGTAATTGCTCCTACTCTGGTTGTTCTTACGGGGGGGAAGGTTGGGACCCCTCCAGCTATAATGGTGCAGATGGATATTGTGTATTGGCCTTGGTTTATTTATTTGTCAAGGTCTGTGGCATTAGGTACTCAAGATGAAGCTCTGATTGTGATTATTCTTAAAGGCCTAGATTATGAAGGGTTTTGGCCCTGATGATATCTTTTCTGCACTATGACAATATGTTTCCTGCAGCAGCTCAGGGCAAGATGGCTGCCCCTCCTCTCCTCCCACACCTCTTAATTTTTAATGAACTGGGGGAAATCTGCAAAGAGTCTCTCTAGATTCCCCCTCATTCTCCCCTGTAGGTGGGATTTTGTGGAGTGGATTTAGTTGTAAATTATAAATGTAATTGTAAGTGTAGAATGGATATAGTTGGCTCACAGACCCAGGCCAGGGAGGGACATTAAGAGGTTAATGGTTACTGCAGTCATGTATCTTCCTCCCCCCCAAAAAAGGCCTATACCTTTAACTTGTGTCTGATCTCCACTTCCCTTTCTCTCCACTGGGTCTCACTGCCTGCTCTCAGGGAATCACTTGGCTCTGAGCTGTCAGGAGAATCCTACCTTCTGCCGTTTGCTATCACCAGCCTCCCCTTCTCTCCTCCATAGTGCCGCAAATGCTTCTATCTCCTCTGTGCTTCCTCTCCTCCTCATGCAGTGGTGGCCATCTTGTACTTGGAGGAGGCACGCTGAATGTGGCTCACTCTCTTCCCCAGTCTTCCGGCGGGGAACTTGCATAACTGGGGGGGCTACGCCGAGCACACACAGCACCTCAGTGAAGTCCAATCCCCCTGTTAAGGAGCGCTGTCCTCTGTATCCCCACCACACCAGGAACAACCAGAGGGTCCCTTATGGTAAGATGGCCACAACCCCTTGAGCCCTGTGCGATGACCACAAGCCGGACGGGCCCAGGCTCTGTGTCTTAGGCCTGGGACATAGTAGGGTGAGCCTTGCTGAGCCGTGATGAGCCGCGCTGAGCAGATGCACTTACCCCCTGCATCTGTCATCAGCACGGCTTTAGCAGCTGCTTCCGCATGCATGCGGATGCGTGTGGAGGCTCGGGTATTTTTGCGAGACAGGCAAATGTAAAATTTGCCGCTCAGGGAAGCGGAGGAGCGATCACGTGACCGCTCACATCCAATGGGAGCGAGGGACTAGCCCTGCCTCCCGCCCCGCCTCCGATCCGCCTCCCGACACGCCTCCAGCCTGCCTCCGCCCCGCCTATGCACCGCCCCCAAAGCGCGCTCACTGCCTCGCCTGCCAGGATATAAAAAAGCTCTAGTTTGAGCAGGCGAGGTAGAGCTGAAGTGCTGATCAGCGCGGCCCGAGGCACCATGCCCGAGGCTTTATGGGGCAGTGCTTCCCGGCTTCTCCACTGCCTCATCCTCCATCCTCCTTGCGGCCTCCATCTTGTTTTTGAGCTCAAGCCCACACGCCCCGGCGATCCCGCAATGGGGTGCCAAGTAAAACGGCCACCTTGTCCCAGGCTCGCCAGAAGATCTTCCTCCACTGTGTTGGTGTTCAGATCGGGCCTCACCCACTCTCACACTGAACTGGGTCTCCTGAGTATACGGCCACCGGCTTCACAGAGCAGGCAGGCACAGGTCACAAAATGGCGGCTGCGACTCATCTCAGCCGCCCAGTCCCCTCCGCATACCGGCAGATCGCACCACTCAGGGGGAAAAGGGGGGGGGGGCAGACCCACAGGGCACCCCCGGGACTCAGTTGCTTTTGCTTAGCGGCTAATTGTCTACCTGCCACCTACTGTCGGCGGGTGCCACTTCAATCTTAGTCGGCGGCCATCTTGGGTGCTCGTGCTCTTTTGGGTGATGGCACCACAGTGTCTTTGATCCCCCTCAGTCCCCTCTACCCCACGGAACCCCACCGCACCCAGCAGTGCTTGTGGTGAGTCTTCCCAAAGCTTATTGTAAAAAAAATTGTGGGGGATCTGAGGGATTTTTGGCCGGGGAGCTATGTTATCGGACGGAGATGTTCCTCCACACGTCCTGCTCCAGATTGTAATTGTTTAATGTAACTCTCTTAAATCCTTTAACCTCTTCAACCTTTTCTCTAGGAATCCTAAAAAGAATTTCTTCTGTACAGTATCAATGTCTATACCTAAAAAGGATGACACTTTTTTTGTAACTTCCATATTTTTCTTAGCCAAAGGTACACCAAAACGCTTAGCAATGGCTTAACAATTGATCACAAAATGGACTATCTACTTGGCCAACAAGTAAAAAATAATCTAGATGATGTAATGCTGCATTACTCCCAGCCTCCTGGCAAACAACCCATTAAAAAAATGTACTAAGCACTTTGAAGTAATAACAATAAGTAATATTTATCAACAAAAAAATGATTATTGAACTCACACAGTGTTTCCCAACTCCAGTCCTCAAGGAACACCAACATGTCAGTTCTTAAGAATATCCCTGCTCCAGCACAGGTGGCTCAGTCAAAATGACTGCTGATTGACCCACCTGTGCTGGATCAGGGACATCCTTAAGACCTGACCTGTTGGTGTTCCCTGAGGACTGGAGTTGGGAAACACTGATTTAACAGATGAAAACATTTGGATGCACTGGCCGAAAACAAAAAACTGCCTCAATATTTGATTTTCCAGCTACGCACATTTTCCAGCTTCAATTACTAGTTCCAGCGTCATGTCAAATGGAATATACTTAACCATTGTGACAGTCAGAGATTCTATGTCAGCACAGTATTAGAATGTGCTCTGTTTACAGCATGATGGAGTTAAATACTTCTGATAACAGTTAATCCCTTCTATTCCTTGCTCAACTAAAGGGCAGTGGATAATATATCCACATTTCTACTGTGATTAGGTTCTAAACACTTTTGTAGTCCTATTCATATGTCTACAAGTGATCCAGAACACAAACCTTAGTGTTCGTACATTAGGATCATAAGTGCCGTTAATTATCATTTTAACATCCATTATTTTAACTTGGATATTTAATAAACCTATTTTAATTACTTCAATAATCATCCAGCAGGTGGGAGAGTACCCAATCTGGGTTTCTTTTTCTCAAATAGTATATATTTATTACCTACCCAGGGAGCACCACCACCACACTATCTTATAGCTGATGCGGGGGTACCCTTAATAGTATCTACTTATGATGACAGCAGCTTCCAGGTGAAACAAGTTAACCTGTGCTGCCGAAGCCTACAGCCAGTGTCTTACACAGAGGGCTGAGAGAAGACTGTCTGGTTAGAGTCCTGACACATTGCAAGTCTACTTTGGACAGGACTGTGCTTGTTGGGCTACTATACATGGTGGAGACTACTCACTGAACTTCTGTTACATATTTTGGAACAGAGCTTCCCAAAATTCATGGAGGCTTTGTCCTCATGCTTATGATCATCCTATAGACTATTGTAAAACAGGTTTAATAGTGGACATCAATGTTTTGCCCATATATTTCTGTATATTTCAATGTACTATAATGTGTATTGTATGTTGTATGTTAAAACCTGAGAGTATTTAGTTTGGTACTGCTTTCTTCCCAATGTACACTGGCGACACACTTTATTCGAGCTCGGCTAGTCCCACGAATTCGGGTATACCCGGGTGTATTGAGGTTTGTGACTGTTTTCTGCCCGAGTGCATTGAGGTATTTTCCAGGCAGGGATTGAAGCATTTTATTCCCACTGGCTGCAATACTGCACAGTATATATATATATATACTGCATTACAATTCATGAATTTATGCCATCTGGTAGACACGCGAAGCATTGCAGCCTATTAAATCCTAATCATTATAATTTAACAGATCAGCCGCCCGTCAGCCAGGCATGAACCCAGGCTGGGAAGTCAAACGCAACGGGGCTTGTCAGAGGTGAGGAGCGGCGCATTCCAGGTATCTGCCAGGTACATACTGGATATTTGCTCGATTAAAGTGTGTCGGTGCAGTATATTGTGTTTTACGGTGCATGAAAGCAGTGATACCGCTCTGTTCAGGAGATTGTGGACACTCTAGTGTTAACCTGGAAGAATCCGCAAAAGGGATTTTTAATCACTTTAAGCACTGTGTAATTATCTAAAATTGTATGCTTGGAGAGGGGAGCTCATTGTGTGGGCACGTAGCGCTAAGTTATGAATGTTTTGGGGTGTATCAATGTGCTTTTTCTGTGATCTTTGTTGGGGAATTGAGGAGGTTGATTTCCTGCAGTGGGAGTATTTACTCCAAAGTTAGAGCATTGTCCTACCCAAATAGCTCAGAGCCAAGCAGAGACAAAAAAATGTAGGTGCATTTTCCCCAATAACGCTAGCCAAAATTGCAAAACCCTGTAAATGGCAACTGTTGTTGTTTTTTTATTTTCTACCGGATCCTACTTAACCTAGCTCCTATCCAATATTTCCTTATATAATATAATACAATACAATACAATATATAGAGGTATCAAAGTAATAATTTCCATAAACTCAACCTATTCAAATTTTTACACCTCTTTTGACAACTGCATACCCAACGGACTAATGCCACACATATATGCAGACCCTATTAAGCTTTATGAAACAATTCATTAAAAGACTCTACAACTATAACTAATCTCTCTACATCCTATAATTTAGCAAATGGAAATATTACTGTATGCTCATTTGCATTTCTTAGATAGGTTTGCAGCCCTGCCTTTCACCATTATCACCCAGCTTACAGTGCTTCCACTGCAGCAAGGGATTCTGGGAAGTGACATGAAAATGAGCACACAGTGCCACCTTTTGCTTCAAAACCATATAACATGGTCCCCTAAAGCTTATGCTTCCTATAATCTACCAGCACTTGATCCTCCAGCAGAAGAAGCATCCAATCTACAGTGCTGACTAAAGCCCCAGTTGGTGAGGTGTCACTGAATTCCCTGCTATTTGATTTCCTGTTTCTTTCTCTGTCCTTTTGTTCCCTTCCTCCATTCTGATCTCTTCATTTCTCCACCTCCTGCCATCTCTCCAAAACTGCCAACGTAGCTGATGTCACCTGGCCTCCACTCCAGTGCACCAAGCTTCTCCTTCTCTCCACATAATCCCTTTGAAAACCACCACATGGCTGCAGCCTCTCCTTTCATCACTCCAACTGCAATCTTTTGCTCTATATTGCCTGTTCTCACCCTTGACAAAAGAGCCTTAATCTCAATGGAAGAGACCCTGCTGGGCCAAGCCTGCACCCTATCATCTTGAAAATGCCCTCTCAGCAGAACGACCTGCTCTACTTACAGTATGGTAGTAGTAATAATAATAATAATAATATTAATCTCTAAATTGGGACTATAATAATAAAACCAGTTAGGACAGGTGGGTCGGAAAACTCAATAAATGAAACTTGCTCCTTCAGTGATATCCCTAAAATGTCTGCCAGATAATGACACATAGGCCAACTGTACATTAAGCTCCACCCATTTTACAAACTCATCAATAGAAATAACACACATAGATAAACAATAAACTGCAGAATGACAACAGTCGCTTCATTAACCTATCTTAATATCCTGGGGTAGTTGTCTCAGCACTCATGATCCCCCATTCCCAACAGATACACGGGACTCTGCTTTTCAGTGAGTGTTTGCAGGTCAATGTGTGTTTATAGGGATTGTATTAGCTGTCTGTGTATATTATATAGGTATTTGCATGTGATGAATGTATCAGGTTTGTTTGTGTGCTTGTGTTTATGGTGCCTATTAACAGTGAATGTGTGAGGGCCTGCTATGTGGACTGGTAGTATGCCCTCTCCCCCCCACCCCCCATCAAAAATCAGCCAGATCCACCTTGGGAGAGATGTCAAATAATAACTGCATTTATTTTAGTGCCACAAAAAGGTGGTTTAAGGAAGGTTATATATATTTTTTTTTATAACTTGAGTTTTATTGGAAAAGGCATACAAAATGTACAGTACAGAATATGGGTTTAAAATGGCAACTTGTGTACATTGGATGTACATAAAACAATGTAGATCATTCAGGCTTATTGGTGTAGATGGTGTAATCATGTGGTTTTTCGGTCCCTACTCGGCCACATGATGTATGAATAAATCATATAGTAAGAGCAATAATAAAAATAATAACCAGGATTAAATTACAATGGAAATATGTATATACATATATAAAATAAAATACGTAAATAATAAAAAATAAAAAATAAAAAAAAAAAACTCGGGGGGGGGGGGGGGGAGAGAGGGTGTGGGAAGGGGGGAAGTTGTGGGGGGAAAGGGGGGGAAGGGACGGAGATCTAGTCCTCGGGTTGATCTTGAGGTCATATTGGGAGTCTAGTCCCTCTTCGTTAGTTGCGTGTTCGTTTGTCTATGTTGACTCCCCCAGAGGAGAACGCATCTGGTAATATTAATGCCAAATTGTGGTACTCTCAATCCCCGGGATATCTGTCTGTGCCAGCCAAGGCGTCCAGACTTTTAGAAAATTGTCGCCAGTGTCGTTAACTAAACTGGTTAACTTATCCATCTGGCAGATGAACCAAATGCGATTTCGAATCTTTGGGATGTTTGGTATATCAGGGCGTTTCCACAGTGCTGCGATCTCGCATCTCGTTGCGAGTGCAAAATGTGCTATTAGCTTGGAATTTGCTTTTGATAGGCCCGGCAGCGGTCTGTTTAGCAAGAACAGCCACGGGTCAGGGGGAATTGTGAGGTCAAAAACCCTCTGGATCCAATTTCTGATTTCGTCCCAAATCGGGAGTATTTTTGGGCAAGACCACAGCATGTGTAACAAATCTGCTGATCCGCCACACTGCTTGGGGCATAGTGGGGAGGATCCCTGTATGTATTTAGATAAATTCAGTGGGGTGAGGTACCACCTCATGAGGACCTTATATGCGTTCTCCTTTAGGGTGGTACATATGGAGCTTTTGGCGGAGGCCAAGTAGATAGCGCTCCATTCCTCCTCCTCTAGGGTTTCCCCTAGGTCTGTTTCCCACTTAGTCCTATATGTGGGGATTTGTTTTTCAGGGTCAGCAGAACCGATTACCTCCCCGTATATTGTCGATATAAGTCCTTTTGTGTCAGAGTTAGCCCGACAGAGCTTTTCGAATTTTGTCAAAGGGGGGTATGGGGCGTATTTGTTGTAAAATGCTCTGGCCTGGAGGTATTTAAAGAATTCAGAGTGAGGTATTTCTTTTTCTAATCTTAATTGATCAAAGGTCTTGATTTTCTGGTTGTCTCCTTCCAGGTCTTTTATTCGTGAATAGCCTTTTTGTTTCCAGATCGGGATACTAGACCCCACCATGCCGGGTGCGAACGCTGGGTTATTCCAAATGGGGGACATCATCGAATGTTTTGATGTCAGGGAATTCTTAAATTTAGTCGTCTCCCAAATCGATAAAGAGTTGGTCATTGAGGTGAGCGGCATCTCTCTGCGATTAAACGCTGTTTTCGGTAACCAAATCAGGCCACTAAGCTCCTTTGGGGAGCAAGCGGCGTTTTCTAAATCTACCCATCGTTTCAATTGGGGCTTAGAGTGCCATTGAACAATTTGGCTTAATTGGGCCGCTTTATAGTATGTTAATAGACAGGGTACCGCCAAACCGCCAGCCGCAACAGGTCTTTTCATATTGGAGCGATTGACTCTCGATTTTTTCCTTCCCCAGATAAATTTATAGATTTCTGTTTGGAGCGAGAGTATATCTGTTGTTTTAAGTGGCACAGGGAGTGTCTGAAAGAGGTATAGGATACGTGGCAGTAGGTTCATCTTGACACTATGTATCCTACCGATCCATGATATCCTCTTGGAGGACCATCTATTTAGATCTTTTTTAAGAGTCCGAATTAGTTGGGGATAATTTGCGCTATAGATGAGGTTGGCCTCTCTGGTGATGTGGATTCCTAAGTACTTTATGTGTTTCTGTTGCCAGTTGAACTGGAAGTGTAACCTCAACAGCTTTTCTGTGTGACTAGGGAGGTTAATATTGAGTGCTTCCGATTTGGATTGGTTAATTTTAAAGCCAGATATCTTTGAAAATCTGCTCAAGAGGTCAAATAGGTTGGGTAATGTGGTAAGGGGTTTTTGTTATGATTAATAGGATATCGTCTGCATACAGGGCCGCTTTGTGTGATTGCGAGTAAGCGTTTAACCCTGCGATATCCGAGTTAGATCGTATTCTAGCAGATAGCGGTTCGATACAGAGGGCGAATAGAAGGGGAGATAACGGGCATCCTTGACGAGTGCCACTTTTGATTTGAAATGAAGGTGAAGGGAAGCCCTGATGTATCACCCTAGCTGTCGGGTTTGAGTATAACGACATAATCGCCCTACTCATCTGATCCCCGAAGCCAAATGCTGCGAGCGTTTTTTGTAATTATGGCCAGTCTATCCTATCGAATGCTTTTTCAGCGTCCAGACTTAACAACATGCTTTGGGTGTTATTTTTGTTAGCCAATTCTATCAGATCAATAATACGTCGGGTGTTGTCCGCTGCTTGTCTCCCTGCGATAAACCCGACCTGATCTGGGTGTATAAGTCTGGGTAGGATAAGTCACAATCTATTGGCCAGTAATTTAGCATACAACTTAATATCTGTGTTAATTAGGGAGATCGGCCTGTAACTTTTGCAGTCCAGCGGGTCTTTGCCAGGTTTATGTATTAGTGATATGGACGCTCGCAGCATATCCTCGGGGATGGGAGCTCCTGCTAAGATTGCATTAAACATGTGGAGCAACCTTGGGGCTAAATATTTCACATATTTCTTGTAGTAGAGCCCTGAGAAGCCATCTGGTCCAGGTGCCTTTGAAGGCTTAAGTTCTTTAATAGCCTGGGATACCTCTTCCAATGTGAAGTCAGCTCCCAGGGCCTGTCGGTCGCACTCTGTCAATCTACCCAGGTTCGAGTTAGCTAAGAAATCTCTTAAGGCTGTGCTCGTATATTGATTATGTGCCACTTTTTTCCCATCATATAGGGATCTATAGAATTCTCCAAATTCTTCTACTATTTTCTGTGGGTTGGCCGTAATAATATCAGATTTTAAGCGTATAGCTTGGATGTTAAACTTAGATTGCCTGTTTTGTAGTGCTCGGGCTAGCATCGTATCCGGTCGATTGGCTTTTTCATAAAACTTCCTCTTGGACCAACTCAATGAATTATCGGCTTTGGAGGTTAATAGCATATTCAATTCTATCTTGGTGTCTTTGATTGCCTGCAGTAATTGTATATCAGGGTTATGTTTGTGTTTGGATGTTAGGGTGTGTAGTTTGGATTGTAGAGCAGTGATCTTGGCCTCTCTTTCCCTTTTCCGCTTGGCTGTGATGCTAATAATGACACCACGTAGTGTAGCTTTGTGAGCCTCCCACAGTACCGCGTGAGATTCAACAGAGCCCGTGTTGATACGGAAGAACTGCTCTATTTCGTTCCCGATCATCCCGCAGGTTTCGGGTATCTTAAGGATTGCCTCGTTTAGTTTCCAGTTCGCCCCCGGCCGGCTGAGCCGGATATCTTTGCACCTTAGCTCGATTGGTGCATGGTCCGACCATGAAATATCATGGATCGCCGTATGGGAGACCATCGGAACCATTCGACATGAAATAAGGAAGTAATCGATTCTGCTGTATGTGTGGTGTGGGTGGGAGAAGAACGTGTAATCCCTGTCCAATGGGTGCATCTCCCACCATATATCTGCCAAGTGGTTGTTTTTGCAACCCTGGAGCAGGGATGCCCTTGTTTTCTTATTATCTGACCCCCCTCCTCCTGATCTATCTAGGCCCGGATGCAATGTCGTGTTGAAGTCTCCCGCCAGTATAACGCATCCCTTTGCTATCGACTGCAGGGTTTGGAAGAATTTACTGAAGAACGTTGCATCTTGTATGCATGGGGCATAAATGGTGGCCACTGTAATCCATTGTTCGTATATTGTTCCTACTAGTATGAGGAATCTACCGTCTCTATCTTTTTTAACTGACTGGGCCACAAATGGTGTGTTATTGTTGAAAAGGATGGCTACTCCTCGTTTCTTCACTGGGGCTGAGGATGTGTAGAAATGGGAAAAACCCTTATCTAGGAATTTGGGTGTGTTTGTGCTGCTAAAGTGCGTTTCTTGTAATAACAATATGTCTGCCTTTTTCCTCTTATAGTCAGAAAAGGCTATCCGTCTTTTAATCTGGCTATTAAAGCCTTTAACATTGTGCGAGAGTAGTGTCAATGCCATATTGTATATCTTGACCAATGTTTCGCTATGATATATATGTACTCACCCATCCTGGTGTGTCTAGGGGTTTGCAGATGTGCGTCTGAGTCCGTGTTGCTTCTAAAGGAATTCTTACCTCGTCCGGGGGTGTTCTCTCGTCTCCTGGGGGGTGGGAGGGGATGGGAAGGAGGGGGAGGGGAGGGTAGGTTTACTGAACAAGGAGAGTTACATGGGGAGCAAAATAAAAAAAACAAATTAACACAGAGAAAAATAAGAATACAATGTAAGAAATTAAATAGAGCAAGAGCTCGCCTCGGGAGCCCCCGAGTTCGGCTCTTGTGCCCAGAGGGTAGGTCAGTTAATTCCCTAGGAACATGGGGTCCAATCCCCTTAGTAGGGACTGACCTCCCTGGGACTTGAGTACAGCTCCAGAATGTTGGGAGCTGCACCATAGTACGCATGCCCGGCGCAAGTGGGAGCCCCCACCGGCCCGGCGTAGAATACAACTCTAGTTCAATCCGCATGTATAACATGTTTTTGTAGCATATGCCGCTAAAGGTAACTTCTATTAACACACTAATTTCCCCTGCACCTTAGTGCTATAACCTCAACATAGACTTAAACACTAACACTCCTAAATATAATGATAGCAGTGGTGTTAACAATATTAACTTATAATAAAACTGGACGTATCCACTCGCCTCTGTGAGCCCATCTTGTCCTAACGTGTATTGCTTCTATCCAGCCCATTATGTCTTATCTGTATCCTGCTTTCTCCGTTCTCCCTCCCCATTCCCCACCTCTCATCCTCCTCTTTCTCGTCTCTACCTCTCCTCTTTCTTACTCTACGTCCCCCACTCTCTTCGTTCTACTCTCTTCACCTTACCTTAGTCTCCCCCTCTATCCCTTACCCCCTCTATCTCTTACCTCGCCCCTCTCACCTTGTGCTCACCCTCTCATTCCCCCTCTTTCTCTCTCCTCAATCCCCCCTTTCTCCCCCTTTGGTATCTCTCTCCTTTTTCTTACTTCTTGATCTCCTACTGCTCCTACTTTTCTCTCTCCTTCCTTTCTTGTCCTCATCTTAGCTTCCCCTCGTTCCTCTCCCCCCTTACTCCTCTCTCTCCCCCTCTTATTCCCCTCCCCTTACTTCCCTCTCCCCCCTCCCCTTACTTCCCTCTCCCCCCTCCCCTTACTTCCCTCTCCCCCCTCCCCTTACTTCCCTCTCCTCCTTCTCCTTACTTCCTTCTCCTCCCCCCCTCTTATTCCCCTTTCTCCCCCCTCCCCTTACTTCCCTTTCCCCCCTCCCCTTACTTCCCTTTCCCCCCTCCCCTTACTTCCCTTTCCCCCCTCCCCTTACTTCCCTCTCACTCCCCCCTCCCTCCTCCCGTCATGTCCCAAGATCCAAACAGACTTTAATAGAATCTTTAAGTCATTGGTGGCATATTATGGAATGTACTGTACGTGGGACTCTTCTATAAAAAGGGGGGGACTCCTCCTCTCCCTTGTCTATGCGAGATCAACTGCAGCATAGGGGAACTCCTGTGCGGTTATCTTTCGTCCAGGGCAGGCACCGCCCTGGACGGCTATGGAGGGGGCCTGATTGCTGGCTGCTGACTGCTTCCTGATCTGTGTTTCATCGTGTTCTCGCGATGGTGTGACGTCATCGGGTATTGCCTCTCCGCAGAGGCGCGAACTCCGGCAGAGTTCCCGCCACACTCAGGGGGGAAGGAGCTGAAGAAGATGGTCGCTCCGCCAAAGCTGCAGACGGACCAGCTCCGGGAATCTTCGCTGTCACAGCCGCAATAGGTAAGTCTTTGGCCTGAGGGAGAGCATAGAAGCGTGGAAATGTCTATGGACTTCAGCTTAGTGGATATTTTTCGTAAAAGGCAGGGTGTTTCATGCAGAATCCCTGCTAGAACCTGACGCCACTGGGGAAGTTTCTGCAGCTCCCGCACGGTCACCAATGGGCACGATGGGCACGGGGACGGGCGTGGGGCGTGGAGCCTTTTGCAGGGGACTTGAGGGCTTCTCTTTGGCCCCCACTTTAGTCAGGAACCCTGCACCTTCCTCCGGTGACCTCAGTGTGTGGGCCATGCCATTCCGGATCACCATGATGGCACAGGGGAATAGCCACCTATAGCGGATGCTGTGATCCCGCAGTGTTTTTGTAATGTGGGCGAAGGACCGTCTCCGCAAAAGGGTGGCAGGGGCCAGGTCCTGATATATCTGGAAGGTGATATTATCATATTCCAGCGTTTTAGAGTCTCTGGCTATCCTGCATATTTCTTCTTTTAATCGGTAATGGTGTAGGCGGATCACAATGTCCCTGGGGGGGTCTCCTTTCTGCGGTCTCCCCCTGAGAGCCCTATGGCATCTGTCTATTGCCAGCTCTCTGTCAGATTTTTCAGGGAATAAGTGCTCCAGCCATTTTATTACGAATTCTTCTGGGTCCGTGACCTCCTCTGGGACCCCCCTCACGCGAATGTTACTTCGTCTATCGCGGTTTTCAGTGTCTTCAGCCTTCTCTTCTAAGGCTCTGACCTTCTCCCTTAGGTTAGTTACTTCATTTTGAGTGAGGGTTAGGGCAGCTGATGTATCTTCAGACTTATTTTCAATGGAGGCAGTGCGTTCCCTCAATGAGTCTAAATCCTTCCTCATTGCCCATAGTTCGGAACGCAAGAACTGCTGCATCTGAGAGCAGAAAGCTTTGAGATCCTTCCGTCGGACTATCTCCTCATCCCCTGCCTCATCAGTGAAAGGGTCCGTGTCTGACTCCATGCTGGTAGGCCGCCTTGGGCTCGTGGGTTTATCTGGTGGGGGGTCTGTCTTCTTTCGGAAGTAAGTGGACACAGGCTGGCTTTTATTGCGGGATGCACGGCCTGACGCCATCTCTGAGTGTTCAGGGAGAGAATGCTGTGTTTGAAAGTAGCGGGGTTGAGCTGCAGCTGCGGATTAATTATTTATTAGCGCCGGTGGAAGTGGAGCTCTGAATTCAAGCGTCCATTCTTCCCGCCGCCGCGCATGCGCCGCCAGGAAGGTTATATTTTAACATTTTCGGGTTTTGATGTGTAACCCTTTTGCATAAATACAGTATATGTTGTTTTTAGTGATCAAAATGGGTTGATACAAATTACTTTTTCATTTTCACATCAATTAATAGACTTCCAGTTTTTTTATGAAAAAAGAGATATATTTTTAAAAATCTCTCTCTATTTATTATTACAACATAAATATCACATACATTTTACAAAAATGTGTCAAAAAGCTTTCCTTCTATATAGCTCTTATTTTAAAAATGAGAACAGACCACTACTTTATTTTTTTTAAGGTCATTTCAGCCTCTGTTTGTTTGTTTTTATAATGACCTACTGTGCACTGTCCACTGTATTTCTCGGTGTTAACTTTAAGAAATGCATTAAATCTTAAGATCTAAATACATAAATGCGCTATACTTTAAATAATGCAAGTGGAAGTTACTGCGTACACAATTCAAGTATATTACCCTGTAAGTAATAGTATATTTTTAGGGTTGGCCATATGAAGTCAATAAAATGATGGATTCGGAAAATTTCAATCAAGTTATATTTTTCTTGGCTCCATTGTTATCAGCAGCTCGATAAATTGTTGTTTCTGCTAATGTCATTGCAGCCAGTACCAAATTACTTTCTATTTATTGACTGCTTTTTTTAAAGTAGTTACAGCGTAAATATATACTGTAGCCCATGCTGCTTCTTTCCATCTGTGCTCTATTTTCAGTTGAGAAATTACTGAGTAAGAAAGAAATTGAATTATCTTTAGATCTTTAGAAGACGTATAGTATTTTGTATTGTATTGTATATCTTTATTTATATAGCGTCAAAAGTGTACTCAGTGCTTCACAAATAATACAGTACAGGGAATTATAATTATACAATAAGTGCAGCAAAATCAGACAATGGGAAAGTAAATCCCTGCCTGAAGAGCTTACAACCTAAGAGGTTTATTGGGAAACTTACAGAGACAGTAGGTGAGGGAGTAAGTGCTTTTGATTTAAGTGGTTCAAAAACAATTAGAAAAAAGTCAAAGCGCCCTGTGCGTGAAACGCGTTAGAGGATCTGATAGGATTTTTTGTGTTTTTTTATGTCCATGTTTTTAATTTAATAAATCTTTCATTTTGGTCTTGGTCTCTACCAGTTCTTTTTGGCAAGCAGTGCTCCGGCTGTTTTGTAATAGTTTTTGAACTACTGAGCATGCGCCTGGATGCACCCTGTCCTGGCGATCACCTGGTGTATCTTCAATCTCCTGCTCCTTGCTAATGGTGCAGTGAGTCTACGTTCGAGCAAGGCTAAGCGGTGCCCAGCTGTTCCTACCGGCGGTTCCAGTCATCACGACGTCGCTTTGACCATCTCAAAGCAGATGCAGATGGAGCCTTAGCCGGAGCTGACCCGGGAAATTTGACTGCCCATGGAAGAGGATTATATTGCTTACCTTGCGTTCCTCCTACAGCTGTGAATACAGCCTCGAGCTGCGGAGCCGATATTGCTCTTTCCCTCCTCCTCCCCTTGGTGCCTTTTATTCAAGTGGTTAAACCGTGAGTATAATACTTGCAATGTGATGGTGCTAATGAGGATTAGCCAGTTGCCCTTGAATTCTACTGCAATGCTTATGCTATTATTCAACAGGGGATGTGAGGAGTGATAGCACATATAAGTGTCGTTGATATTTTCTATTTTTAAGAAGGATCTCCAACAACAAAATATACATTAACATATGTTTTTTCATTGAGCTCCGATTCTTGAGGGCTAAATATAGTCCTGAAAAATACTCTGGTGATTTAAGTGCTTGGTCACAATGGGTGGTAGGAGTGACTGAGTGTGGGACAATAGCCATGAGTCCAGGTTATTGGTATGCTTGATTTGTGATGTGAGATTTAAGGTAGGTCAGTGTTAAATGAAAAGGTTAACACCATTTACAGGGGAAGAGATGGCAGGGAGGCATGAGTGAGATCAGGTGTGTATGCCTGGCTTCAGGCTTTTGTAGTCTTTTTTTTAACAATGCAATGCATTAATCCTGATTGTTAAAACTGCCAAATCCTTTTCATTTTAAATATTAAAAATTATTGAACAGCCGCCAGATTCTCAATTGCAGCGGCATGGAAACAGATAAAAGCATCCTCCAAAAGCACAGTCGTTAAGAGAATAAACACAGTTATAAACATGGAAAGACTCACAGCCATGCTAAAGTAGAAAATGTTCCAATTCTATAAGACCTGGGAATCATGGCCTGGTTCCGGGGGACCACCCCTCCTACAGATCCTGGCCCTAAACTGAGCCTCACCTGGGTGGAGGGGAACAGGGATGACTGTGCCCCCGCTTCCCCTCAGATCTCCATCCTTCACTTCCTATTCCCCCTCCCCCCACAGACCCCCCCCCCGCCACCTTCTTTGTCTGTCTCTCTACCTCTCCCCTTCCTCTGTCTTTCTCTGAACTATCCCTAAAAGTAAAAAAAAAAGCTGTGTGTGCTGTGCACGCGCATAGTAAGTGAAACTTCTTTGACTTTTGTCACAGAAATGTACTTATAACGCGCGTGCTCGGCACACGTGTCAGTCAGTGTATGTGTCAGTCAGTGTTTGTATGTGTGTCAGTCAGTGAGTATGTATGTGTGTCAGTCAGAGTATGTATGTGTATTTGTTTGTGTGTGTGTCGGTCACTGTGTGTATGTGTGTCGGTCACTGTGTACATGTGTGTCAGTCACTGTGTGCATGTGTGTCAGTCACTGTGTGCATGTGTGTCAGTCAGTGTGTGCATGTGTGTCAGTCAGTGTGTGCATGTGTGTCAGTCAGTGTGTGCATGTGTGTCAGTCAGTGTGTGCATGTGTGTCAGTCAGTGTGTGCATGTGTGTCAGTCAGTGTGTGCATGTGTGTCA
Source organism: Ascaphus truei (assembly GCF_040206685.1). NCBI lineage: Eukaryota > Metazoa > Chordata > Amphibia > Anura > Ascaphidae > Ascaphus > Ascaphus truei. The sequence continues at coordinate 218,656,379 of NC_134487.1, forward strand.
GTCAGTGTGTGCATGTGTGTCAGTCAGTGTGTGTGTGTCAGTGTGTCAGTCAGTGTGTGTGTGTGTGTGTGTGTGTGTGTGTGTCAGTGTATGTCTCTCTCTCTCTCTCTGTGTTGTGTGAATGTCTCTCTGTGTCGGTCAGTGTGCGTATGTGTGTCAGTCAGTGTGCGAGCGTATGTGTGTCAGTCAGTGTGCGTGCGTGTGTCAGTCAGTGTGCGTGTGTATGTGTGTCAGTCAGTATGCGTGCGTATGTGTGTCAGTGTGCGTCAGTGTGTGTGTGTGTGTATGTGTGTCAGTCAGTGTGTGTGTGTGTATGTGTGTCAATGTGTGTGTGTGTGTGTGTGTGTCAGTCAGTGTGTGTGTATGTGTGTGAGTCAGTGTGTGTGTGTATGTGTGTGAGTCAGTGTGTGTATGTGTGTGAGTCAGTGTGTGTGTGTATGTGTGTGAGTCAGTGTGTGTGTGTGTGTGTGTGTGTGTGTGTGTGTGTGTGTGTGTGTGTGTGTGTGTGTGTGTGTGTGTGTGTGTGTGTGTGTGTCAGTGTGTGTGTGTGTATGTGTGTGAGTCAGTGTGTGTGTATGTGTGTGAGTCAGTGTGTGTATGTGTGTGAGTCAGTGTGTGTATGTGTGTGAGTCAGTGTGTGTGTGTATGTGTGTGAGTCAGTGTGTGTGTATGTGTGTGAGTCAGTGTGTGTGTATGTGTGTGTATGTGTGTCAGTCAATGTGTGTATGTATGTGTGTAAGTCAGTATGTGTGTATGTGTCAGTCAGTGTGTGTATGTGTGTCAGTCAGTGTGTGTGTGTGTGTGTCAGTCAGTGTGTGTGTGTATAGGTGTGTGTGTATGTGTCTCTCTTTCTGTGTCCTGCCCCCTCTCTCCTGACTCCCCACCCACCCCAGGCGGAGCTGCGGCTCTGTCTTAGTATCGACCCCCCTCCCTCCTCCCCCACCTCCTCCCCTCCTCTCCTCCCCCCCTCCCCCACGGAGACGCGGCCGCACCGGGCCCGCCGTATGTGAGGGGCTGATTAAGAGCCCCCCCTCCAGCAGTGCTGCGTGGGAAGCGGCGCGCTCAAACCCCCCGCTTCCCGCGTTACCGGAGCAGGAGCCAGGAGCGCACGATAACGTCTGTGCACGCATGCGCGGCACATGCTGACAGCGCAGAGGCCGTCATGTTCCTGGGGCTCCTCTCCTCCTCTGGCACCGGCGGCACTCAGTCAGCGGGACTCGGGGAAGGGGAAGCAAGAGGGAGGAGAGAGGCTGAGCAGCGGCTCCTCCTCACAGCCGGAAGACTTGCGGGGCTTCCGCCATCTTGGTACACCCACAGTACCGGAAGCTCTGCACACGTCTAGGGGTAACGGCGGCCATTAGGAGCGGCGCCGGCGGCTATCGCCGCCACATGTCACAGCGGGTGGGGGGGGGTGGGTTGCGGCCGCCGTTAAGAGCGGCGCTGGCGGCTATCGCCGCCGCCGCATGTCATAGCAGGCATGGGGGGGAGGGGGGAGGGGGGGGAGGGGGAGTCACGTCACTTCCGTTTCATTTTCGTCTCCTTCGCTCCAGTTTTGCCCCATGAGAATAGGTGCCTCTAAAGAAGTTTCACTTCAAAAATGGATTATTAGATACGACTTGTATAATTTGCAGTCATGTGCCTATGACTACACTGTCAATGTTACTATTCTCTGTATTTCTGCTACAAGTCTCCAATAAAGGAAAAAGATTGTTAAAAAAAAAAAAAAACTATTGAATGCATTGTTAAAAAAGACTACATAAATCAAAAATAAATATACGAAGGATAAAACCGGATAGGAAATGGTATGAATACATTTTGTATATTTGCTTAAAGTGAATGATAAGGCACTGTGGGTTTGGAATGAAGCAATGTGTAACAAGGGAAAATTGTTTGCTTCGATGAGTTATGATAACTATTAGGATGAGGAGGCATATATATGAAATATGTGATCTTTGTACTGTATCAAGAAAGTGATATGGCTGATGCATTTGTTTTTAAAAATGAAGTATTTGTTTCCTATCTGGAACACAACATATTTATTAAGAGTATTTCTTCTTTTTCAGAATTGGCACATGCTGTGCAAGTATTCTGCTTTAAAAAAAAATAGTTGAGAGAAATTCAATGCGTAAAACAGGCATGAAAAATAATAAGAGTCCCACATTTCTTACTGCATAGACCAACATACACATTTAATTCTGCCCTAAGCTCTTCCCACTTGAACAATAAATCCCTTATCTCTGCTTGTTTATTGAGGTTTTTCCCAGTACTCAAGCTCGCCGCCACTTAACTATTATGGATTGCTATTGCTGTATTCCAGACCATTTTCAGATTTCACATCGCTTGCCTCTCTCCATCCCTGATTTCTGACTTTTTATGGACTACCTCTCTCTGACTGCTGTTGGCTCTGATCTCTGCCTGGTGACTGACCATCATTACCTGAAGAGAAGAATCTGTAGAAGGAGAAAAGCAGTGCACTGCTAAAATGAACAGACTCAGCAACAGAAAATTTTAGAAGTACAAATATATTATGATCATAGCATCAGTGGAGCACAACATCCCCAGCAGGACTAGGAAAAAACTCCAGAGTTACGTGAAGAGGGTACTCAAACTCAAAATACTTGAGCATTTAAAAAACATTAAGAATATTCCAAAATTTATAGAAAAATGTCAACCATTGACATCACTACTTAACCATTTTAAAGATGTCCACAAATTTGACCCTTGCTCAATTAAATTCATGGGCATTGAATCAATACCCAATTATACAAGACAAGGTAATAGGGAGTTACATCTATTAAAACGAGAACAATTCTGGATATACAGTATACCTTTGGGTCTAAATATCCACACAGATTCAATGAACATGTGGAATTAACTCAATTTCTGAGATAAGTTTGGGATGCGCTAATATCTGTCTCTAAGCTAAGTCATGTGAGAGTGGAACCTGTTTGTCTGTTTTCTGCTAATGTCTGATATGCTTATTGATAGACGCATTTTCTTTGTGCTATTGATATTAAGAATTTAGTATTATTATTTTTGTACTATGTTTTGTATCAAGGTTTAATACACTTCTCACTATTGATTCACATTATTCATATTATTAGTGTCATTTGGCTCTCCAAACATTGATGCAGTTGTTTGCATTATCTGTGTAATTCACCTTACAAAAGAGTAAGAGTACTATATATTAATATCTGTTATACTTTAACACTAAATAGGGTAGTAGGTTATAGGGCAATTTTGTCCATTAGTATTGCACTTTACACTGCATATGTATTTTTTCTTTTTTTTTTCATTACAAGTCTTACATTGATGCATTTTAAGTCTGAATGTTATTCATTGTGTAGTTTCTGTTTGCACTATTGAGTATATTGTATTGACACCTATTGCCATTTTTTGTAACTCCGTGTCAGTGCCTGATTTCTATAGAGCCTTTTCCTATTTTCTGAATGGGATATTTATTGCTCGCGGACAGCCTCTAACGTGACCCCCTGATGAAGCACGCAGTTGCGAAATGCGTTGAGGTCACGTGAGGCTGTTCCAGCTTCACACCCATTGGCAGGGACAGAGCAACCGGGAAGCTCAAGTGGAGGAAAGATCTACTGAGTGACACTTACAATGGCACCATCCTTGGCCACCTGCTTTTCCAGCTCACAGTTTGCCTCTGTCCCCCCCTCTGTGGTTTTGTTTCACATGTAGTCATTGCATTAGATTGCAATTGGCTTACAATGTTTGCACTTTTTTTTATGTATTTTCATGTAGTTATTGTATTCATTTATTATTGAGTTAAATGTATGTGTATTTAATCATTTATTGTTTGTTTCTCCTTAAGACTATCAATTATTGTGGTCTTTCAAATCTTGCTATATTAGTTTAATGTTATATGTTTGGTTATTTTAACTAACCGTTAGGTTCATGGGAGAAGTGAAGATCATCGGGAAGCGCAAAGTCATGTAAAACAGAAACACATTTCCTGATGGTGCAGTATTGTGATGTAGATAAATAAAAAAATTTAAAGTGCGGTGTGCTAAGTACTCACAAGTGTATGGTGAGTGTTGTTCCCATAAAGGTATCTTTCAGGGACAGCCTGTCTACCCATGGTAGAGGTGGGTCAGTGTATCTAGGTGAATACTGAGGACCTTAGGTAAAAAATGAGGAAACAGACATACAGTGCCGACACACTTTATTCGAGTGTGGTCGGTACCGCAAGCCGGGAAATCTCCCGGCTTGCTAGTGGCCGCCCCTCGGCGTGCCGCGCGTCATAGACGCGCGGTCACGCGTCTTCGGGAGCGTGCGCCCCCTGCACGCGCGTCCAGGGGCTCCCCGAGGGAGCCCTGGTGTCCCGCGATCGCGGGACAGCGGCAGGGGGTTCCGGGGGACCCGGCGGACCCGGCAGCGGTAGGGAGAGCGCCCCGATCGGAGGGCGCTCTTCCGCTGCTTCGGCGCGCGCCCGTCACTCTCGGGCGCGCGCCAGGCTACTGCTGCGGCAGAGAACGGGCAAATGCTCGAATAAACTCTGCCGCAGCAGTATCAGGACACTATTTTTGTGTTAATTTTATTCTGAATGTGATTATATACTTCCATTATTCCTTCTGCCTCTGTGGATATAACTCTCCTACAGTATGCTGTGCATGGTATCCTTCATTTACTTTGGTTGGTGATGACCTCAAATCTATGGACTGAAACACATCTTACACGGCTATGACATAAAACACAAATACAAAAAACATAGAAAAACAACTACACCTCAATTGTTTTGAATCCTTTTTTCCAGGAACAGCTAAAACCTCCCGCTATTCTGTGTCCGTTTGCTCTTTTGCTGTTAATCGAACATTTCTGATAACTTGAAAACCTCCATTAGTTTGCTTATCCAGTTTAATTTGAAACATATATACTGTAAAAAAAAACATTTATTTAATAAACATTTTAAACTTAGACTTTAACTTTAGCTTTCTTTCATCCCTGCGGACAATGCATCACGTTAGGTCCCCTCTATTTCCTTAAATTTTCCCCCCAAACCCCTCTTCAAATTTTGTCTCATGATACCACCAGAAATAATCTTTAAACTTTGACCGGTTCAAAAAAAGTCTCAAGATATTTATATAGTCCCAGAGTTCTCTCTTTCAGAGCCACGTTCATTTCTTGCTGGCCTCGCTTTTTCTTGGGCTTTCATTGCTTCTCCTGAAATCGCCCCCTGAGCTATACGGAGAAACGCGTAGAGTGAACCCTGATGAGAGAAGACCACTAAAGGTTCGAAGTTCCAAAAGAGAGCCAAGCGCAGATGACGTCACTTCCGGTTTCCGGTTTGGGTGAGACGCATCAGTGAAACGCACGCCGAGGCGAAGGGGGGACTAACACAGCTGCTTTGCACAGAGATCCAATATGAGATCTAAACGCTTGTTATTCTTTTATACATTGTGAGTGTATTGTACATCCACTTACCATTTTAATAGATATTTCGTACAGTCTGCACTACTGCTGCGGCAGAGTTTATTCGAGCATTTGCCCGTTCTCTGCCGCAGCAGTAGCCTGGCGCGCGCCCGAGAGTGACGGGCGCGCGCCGAAGCAGCGGAAGAGCGCCCTCCGATCGGGGCGCTCTCCCTACCGCTGCCGGGTCCGCCGGGTCCCCCGGAACCCCCTGCCGCTGTCCCGCGATCGCGGGACACCAGGGCTCCCTCGGGGAGCCCCTGGACGCGCGTGCAGGGGGCGCACGCTCCCGAAGACGCGTGACCGCGCGTCTATGACGCGCGGCACGCCGAGGGGCGGCCACTAGCAAGCCGGGAGATTTCCCGGCTTGCGGTACCGACCACACTCGAATAAAGTGTGTCGGTACTGTATGTAAGAGGGATACATTCCCCAATTAAGAGAAATACAATTCTCAGACACCTAAAACGCCTAAAAGTGGGCATTGTTTTAATCCAGGAAACCCACTTAAATGAAGAAGAAAGCAAAAAACTGAAGGGGCTGGGTTGGAGAATGTGTTTATTCTCCAGCTGTAGGGGAAAAGGGGGATGTAGCAAATGTAATAAATAATAACCCTGCCCCTGGAAATACTAAATTCCTCAAGAGACACTTCAGGAGGACTGGCGCAATGTCAAAATGAATTTAAAAAAACTAGTTAAATATTTAAAATATTTACGTTCTCCGAATAGCCAAAACTTTTTTCAGTGGAAAATAATCTTGAAAGACAAAAGTTCTAATATTATAGTAGGTGGAGATTTTAATGTAAATCCAGATCCATTGTTAGACAAGTAAGGACAAAATAAACAACAAGGGGGATTAAAGTGAAGGCAGAAAAGTATAAAGAATCTTTCAGAGACAATAGGGGTAATGGACTGCTGGAGACTGCTAAATCCTATAGAGAGAGGGTTTCCATTTTTCTCTCACCTGCACAACACCTTTTCAAGAATCGATTATTTTCTAATAAGTGATCATTTAATTGCAAACCTGGGTATGGCCTCCATTAAAACATCATGATTTTCGATTATGCCCCAGTATGGATAGAATTAAACATTGGTCATAAAGAACATAAAGATAAAGTACTGTATGGAGGTTTCCCTCACACTTGTACAACAATGAGGAATTCAAACCTTACCTACAGAATAGATGGTATCAATATAAGGAAAACAACCACAGCTCATCAAAAAGAAGGGAAACTCTACTGTGAAAACAGGAAAAGCAGTGATAAGAGGGAAAGTTATGGCTAACTCAAAGAGAAAAGAAATGGACAGGGAATTCAGGAAAGCTAGCGAGGAACTTAAAGGTTAAAGGAAATTGAAACTAAGGCCAACTACTACAACGAAAGATAAATATTTACAAAAAAGATATATGTGAGGCATGGCTTCAGAGCAAGGAAGTGAAGAAAATGCAATACAGAGACTTCAATTTATATAAATATATGAATAAAGCACACAAACTGATGGATATTCTAGTTAGAAACTGCACATCTCCCAAATATATAATGAAAATACAGGAAGCTAACGGGAAAATTTCCACAGATCACAAAGAAATCAGCTTTGCTTTCCAAGAATTCTACCAAACATTGTATGGTAAAAGTGAGGAAAGTGATTAGTTCATGGGGAAAATACAATTGCCCAAATATACAAGGGAGGACCCACAAAGTTCAAATTAGCTAATCTCCAAAGAAGAAATAATGGAACGATTACAAAATCTTATAAATGGAAAAGCATCAGTGTTCAATGGTTTTAGTAGCGAATTAAAAAAAATTAACTGAAGAAATAGGGTTTCCACTTACTGTATGGAGGCATTTAAAGATATACTAATCAGAAGAACATTTGGAAACAAGCAAAATGGCCTTTATAAGATTTCTACATAAGGAGGGAAAAGATCTGTTAGAGTTTTATAAGCCCATTTCACAAATTAATTAAGACACCAAGATCCCATGAAAAATATTAGCGGAAAGACTGGCATCAATTCTACCAAAACGAATTCATCCTGACAAATCAGGATTTGTAAAAGGGAGACATCCGGTGAAGAACATTAGAAAAGTAATATCCGCTATAAACTGAACCAATTAATATAAAAAGTAACAAGAACCATGTCATAGTTTCCATTGATACTGAAAAGGACTTTGATCATATAAGCTGGGAGTATCTGTTTCAGGTGTTACATACAGATGAAACCATTCCTTATGGCCCAGAATCTGCGAAAATCCCTGAGCATCTCGGGAACACTCCTCTGCACAGTCCATGGCAGATTTAATAGCCCATTGGATTAACACAGCGGGGGTCCCTGCATTTGAATGGGACTCTTGCAGTGTGAATCCTACCAGGCTGCATCAGTCTGTAAGAGACGTGCACTAAGAGTGAGACTGAATCAGTCACTCTCCCTGCTTGCCTTTAACAGGTGTTCGCGGGGCTTTTATTTTAATTTAATAATAGTGTAGCAGTTATTAAAGCAGGTGGTATTGTAGCAGGGGGTCTCTGGAGCTGAACTGCATTCATTTAAGATATTTAGGTATATTTATTGCTCTGGATCTGGGAAAATTGTATGTAGAAAACTTGAAAAAATATATATTTCAGAAGGTAATTAAGGAACTGGAAGGGTGGCAGAACATCCCACTGAATTTGTCAGAGAGATGCAAATTAATCAACATGGTGAGCTTTGCTAGAATCCTCTCCTTTACAGATGTTACCATTGCTTGTAAGGCTAAGGCCCCACTGCACACTCCTGCACACCCGCCTTACAACCTGGCGGTGCGCGCACAGCGCTTCACCGTGATTGCGCTTTACTGCGATCTGCGGGCTGATGTCAGCTTTTTTAGGCGTAGGGGGGACGTGGCCAAAACGGGCCAGGGGCATAGCTATGATGGGGGCTCCCAATGAAAAGGAAGCAGCTGTTCAAGGGAATTTAAAAAAACAAAGGATTGGGGGCTATGAAAAGTTATCTTTGCACACTATACACTCATGTTCAATATTTAACCGTAACTCCAATGAAATAATATTTCAGTAACCAAATCATTCTGACTTAAGGTTTCATGGCTTTTCAAGTATTCAAACCGAATAGATAACTCGAAAGAGCAGACCATATACAAGCAAAGACTAAGCTTTCCAAAATCGAGCTTGTAAGACGCTCATCTCCCATTTATATTTGGGGAGAACGAGTTACATTTCTCAAAAAGGACAAATGAAATAGCATGGAGCGAAAGTGTATTTACATTACATCCAGTGCCTGATTGGCTCCCTGGCGCACTACATGACGCGTCGCTGCACGGGAACACAATCCAGTTGTATCCTCTGCCGGCTGACGCATCACAGTATCAAATGCACCAGGAAGGGAGGTGACACCGGGACCAGCTACAGAGGAGGTAAGGGGCCTGTGAGAGGCGCACACATAATCTTATGCCGCCGGCGGCAGTGGGGACCTAGCCTTAAACATACGGGTACTACAGACTTGAATAGGGTGTTTAGCAAATTTGTTTGGAGAAGATGGCAGATCGGAATAGCCTTGAAAAAATTACAATAATGCAAAGCATTTGGAGGAATAAACTTCCCTGATAGCAGAAATAATCATTTGGATTGTGTTATAAGACACGTGGGAGACTGGATTTTAGAGGAATTTCCCCTCAATTCTAGAGATGGAACAGCAGTAGGTACTCCCCTGGAATCTAAGAGGGATTTTACATATGAAGTGGAGAGAATTACCTCGAGAGATCAAAGATACCCATTGAAAAGACACGTATGCAGCATGGAAAACAGTAAGCGCTAGTATGGGTCTATCTTACACAGTCTCTAAATTATTTCCCATTGTAAGGAATGAAAATTTTAAACCAGGCCAAAATCAAGTAACCTTTAAACTATGGGGAAATACGGGGTTAAGATGTGTAGGATAAATGATGTAGGAAGATCAGGAAAAATTCCTAACCTTTAAAACACTAAGGGGAAAAAGAGATCTACCTATCTCTCATGGTTACTCCTATTTGTAGTTGACACATTATTGCAAAACAGTGGAAAAGTATATAAAAAAGAAATTATGTCTAACCATGTGTTTGATATATTTTTTTTAGCTTTACCAGGGAAGATATATAATATTAAGAGAGAAATACAATGATAGTATGTTGCAGAAAGTATTTGCAGTGTGAAGTAAAGATTTTTGGGGACGTTTCAGGCCTAATAAACACGATTTTAAATAGAACTAGAAAACTGTCAACTCAGAAATCTGCACAAATAATCAAAAGATTATACACAGCCCCCTGTAATTGCACTCAAGGTAAGTGACAAAATAATTGTGATGTCAATAGAGGCATGAGGCAGTGAATAGCCAAATCCCAGTATAGGATACACTAACAAAAAAGTCACACTACTATATAAAATAACAAAACTTTAATAATCTATACTGTAAAAACCGACGAAACAATATAAAAAATGCATAACAGTGCATTAATAAAATCCCCAGATGTGTTGGGTAACGGTGCTTATTGAATAGCGTTTGATTACCTCATAGCTATTTGGAACACATGGTGTTCAATAAGCACCGTTACCCAACACATCTGGGGATTTTATTAATGCACTGTTATGCATTTTTTATAGTGTTTCGTCGGTTTTTACAGTATAGATTATTAAAGTTTTGTTATTTTATATAGTAGTGTGACTTTTTTGTTAGTGTATCCTATACTGGGATTTGGCTATTCACTGCCTCATGCCTCTATTGACATCACAATTATTTTGTCACTTACCTTGAGTGCAATTACAGGGGGCTGTGTATAATCTTTTGATTATTTGTGTGGCTTCTATTGGTTTCCCCCTTGCACCAGGTAATTTGTGTTTCTATGTCTGTTGGTTTGGTGCAACGACGTATTTTTGTGTGTTTATATCTCAGAAATCTGGAAAGAAATGTAACTAGAATTTGTACACGGCATATTTCACCATTAACATAGGTTATAATGGAACTGATAAATCCAGTGATAAGTGTCAGAAGTGCCAAAATACTAAAGCAAACTTAAAGTACTACTTATGGGACTGCCTCAAGATCTCACATTTCAGGGATCAAGTATTGGAGTGCATACTGCTGAATGTTAAAGTAGTTATCATTGAAGAGCCATTATCCTTGACATTTGGTAACTTGGATACATGGAGGATTGCCAATAATGAAGCGAAAATACCAAAATGTGTTGAATATTATTGGCTGCTAGAATATCCATAATGCTACAATGGATTAATGAGCTGGAGATGCTGAATAAATACTTAATACAGCTAATAATGCTAAATAAGATACAAGCAAAAAATAAAACAAAGAACAAAAGGCGGAAACATTTTTCAAAAATTGGGACCCCTTTATCTAAATCTTGCCAGACAGAGATAAAGAGATAGTGATGAGGATGTTAGGTCAAACATACTGGTATATACTGAGAAGCTTGGTACATGCTGACCCTAGCAGAATATGAGGCTGTGGTTGAGTGTGTACAGTATGCAAGTTACACTGTGTTTTGATTTCAGGGTTTTGATGTTAACATCTTCAGAAACTGAAAGCTTTTCTTTGGATTGCATTGGTAGCCTCAGAAATCAAAGCGCTTATGTAATTGAATTTTTATTAAACCAGTGGTACAAAAATTTGCCCCTCTCCCACACAATTGCACACTTTATAGCTGGCATTATTTTTCAGAGTTAACACATTTTGTATTGTATTCTATGTCTTTATTTATATAGCGCCATTAATGTACATAGCGCTTCACAGCAGTAATACATGTGGTAATCAAATAAATAACAGATAATATAAATAACAAATCATGGGAATAAGTGCTTTAGACATTAAGGAAGAGGAGTCCCTGCTCCGAGGAGCTTACAGTCTATTTGGTAGGTAGGGAGAACGTACAGAGACAGTAGGAGGGATTTCTGGTAAGTGCGTCTGCAGGGGGCCAAGCTTTATGTATCATGTGTTCAGAATAGCCACAGTGCTATTCATATGCTTCTTTAAGCAAGTGTGTCTTAAGGTGGGTCTTAAAGGTGGATAATAAGGGTGCTAGTCGGGTACTGAGGGGAAGGGCATTCCAGAGGTGAGGGGCAGTCAATGAAAAAGGTTTAAGGCGGGAGAGGGCTTTAGATACAAAGGGGGTAGAAAGAAGACATCCTTGAGAAGAACGCAAGAGTCTGGATGGTGCATAACGAGAAATTAGGGCTGAGATGTAAGGAGGGGCAGAAGAGTGTAAAGCTTTAAAAGTGAGGAGAAGAATGGAGTGTGAGATGCGGGATTTGATCGGAAGCCAGGAGAGGGATTTCATGAGGGGAGATACTGAGACAGATCTAGGAAAGAGTAGAGTGATTCTGGCAGCAGCGTTAAGGATAGATTGTAGGGGAGACAGGTGAGAGGCAGGAAGGCCGGACAGCAGGAGGTTACAGTAATCAAGACGGGAGAGAATGAGGGCCTGAGTCAGAGTTTTAGCAGTCGAGCAACAGAGGAAAGGGTGTATTTTTGTTATATTGTGGAGGAAAAAGCGACAGGTTTTAGAAATGTTTTGAATGTGAGGGGCAAATGTGAGAGAGGAGTCGAGTGTGACCCCAAGGCAGCGTGCTTGGGCTACTGGGTGAATGATCGTAGTTCCAACAGTAATGTGGAAGGAGGTAGTAGGGCCAGGTTTGGGAGGAAGTATGAGGAGCTCTGTTTTAGCCATGTTGAGTTTAAGGCGGCGGAGGGCCATCCAGGATGATATAGCAGAGAGACATTCAGAAACTTTGGTTTGTACAGCAGGTGTAAGGTCGGGTGTTGAGAAATATATTTGTGTGTCATCAGCATAGAGGTGATAATTAAACCCAAAAGATGTTATTAGGTCACCTAGATAGAGTGTATACAGAGAAAAGAGAAGAGGTCCCAGGACAGAGCCCTGGGGTACCCCCACAGAGAGATCAATAGAGGAGGAGGAGGTGTTAGCAGAAGAGACACTGAAAGTACGATGGGAGAGGTAGGATGAGATCCAGGATAGAGCTTTGTTCCGAATGCCAAGAGTATGGAGAATGTGAAGGAGAAGCGGGTGGTCCACGGTGTCAAATGCTGCAGAGAGGTCGAGTAATATGAGCAGAGTGTAATGACCTCTGTCTTTGGCAGCATGGAGGTCGTCAGTTATTTTAGTGAGGGCTGTTTCCGTGGAGTGAGCAGTGCGGAATCCTGATTGTAGTGGGTCTAGGAGAGAATAGGTGTTGAGAAAATGGAGCAAGCGAGCGAATACAAGACGTTCAAGGAGTTTAGAGGCAAAAGGCAGGAGGGAGACAGGCCGATAGTTAGAAAGACAGGTAGGGTCAAGCTTGCTGTTTTTGAGTAATGGTATGACTGTTGCATGTTTGAAGGAGGATGGAAAGGTTCCAGAGCAGAGGGAGGAGTTAAAAATGTGTGTGAGCGTAGGGATTATAGTAGGAGCAAGAGGTTTTAGGAGATGGGAGGGAATGGGGTCAAGAGGGCAAGTGGTAGAGGGAGAAGAGGCGATCAACAGCGACACATCCTCCTCTGAGACAGTGGAAAAAGAGTCAAGGAAGGCAGGAGGAGAGTTAGGAAGAGGTGTAGGATGGGAGGAAGAAACAGAGGGGATGTTCTGACGTACAGTATGGATTCCACCTTTTCCTTAAAATAGTCAGCAAAGTCCTGAGCGGAGATGGAGGAAGGAGAGGCAGCTGAGGGTGGTTTGAGTAGAGTATCAAAGACAGAGAACAGTCGGCGTAGGTTAGACTTGTGCATGTTGATTAGTGAAGAAAAGTAGGCTTGTTTAGCTTGAGAGAGGGCAGAGTTGAAACAGGATAGCATAAATTTGTAGTGAAGGAAGTCTGCGAGAGTATGAGATTTCCTCCAGAGGCGTTCAGAGCAATGAGTGGAGGAACGCAGCATGCGCGTGTGGGAATTTATCCAGGGTCTAGGGTTAAAAGGGCGAGTGCGGCAGAGAGAAAGCGGGGTATGTAGATCAAGAGAGGAAGACAAGACAGAGTTGTAGTTCCTGACCAGGTTGTCAGGGTCTGTAGCAGAGCTTAGAGAGGAGAGGGAGGAGTGTAACGTGGACTCAAAGTCAGGTAAGTGAATAGAGCACAGGTTTCTGCAGAACCGGGGGGTAGATGGAGGTGGAGAAGGGGAGAAGCGAGATAGAGAGAATGAGATGAGGTGATGGTCAGAGAGAGGAAAAGGGGAAATGGAGAAATCAGAGAGAGAGAAGTTTTTAGTGAAAACCAGGTCTAAGTAGTGGCCATCCTTGTGGGTGCTGGCTGCAGTCCACTGTTGAAGGCCAAAAGAAGAGGTTAGAGAAAGAAAGCGGGAAGCCCAAGGGAGAGAGGGGTCATCAATGTGGCAATTGAAGTCCCCAAGGAGAAGAACAGGGGAGTCTGAAGAGAGAAAGAAAGAGAGCCAGGATTCAAAGTGAGAGAGAAAGGCAGAAGGGGGATGAGTAGAGGTAGGTGGGCGATAGATGACAGCCATGTGGACAGGGAGAGTAGAGAAGATCTGGACATTGTGAACCTCAAAGGAGGGAAAGGCAAGAGAGGGGGGAATAGGAAGAGTTCGGTAACGGCAGAGAGAGGAGAGCAGGAGCCCCACACCTCCACCCCTGCCATCCTTGTGCGGAGTGTGGGAGAAAGAAAGGCCACCATAAGAGAAGGCAGCTTCCAGAGCAGAGTCAGACTGAGTGAGCCAGGTCTCAGTTATAGCAAAGAGAAGCAGGGAGTGAGAGAGAAAGAAGTCATGCACAGAGAGGAACTTGTTAGAGAGGGAGCGAGTATTCCAAAGGGCACAGGAGAAAGGGAGAGAGGAGGGAGGGTGGCAGGGGATGGGTATGAGGTTGGAGGGGTTAACACCAGAAGGAGTAGAAGTTGTACTGTATCAAAATGAACTGCCCATCACAAACCATTTAAAATAAATTATTCTTAACAAATACAGGGGCCTATGCAGAAAGGGCCGAAAAATGGCATTCGCCAGGGTTTCAATTCACCAGGTTTTTGGTGTGTTAACCTTGCTGTATGCAGGGAGGGCCGAATCCCTGGCGAATGAATGCGCCACCACCATTTGAAATAATGGCGAGTAACCGGTGGCGAGACGGCTGCCTGGCGAGAAGCTGCCGAGAAGCCGTCCCCTGGCGAGTTGTGTTTGTAGCAGAGAGAGATCCGCTGCTCTCTCGGCGCAAACTTCAGCACATTAAAAATTATTTAAAATACATTTTTACTGATAGTGTAGATGTGCAGGGGGTCTCCGGAGCTGAACCGCGTTGGTTTCAGGTCCGGGGACCCCCTGCTTCCCGAGATACAGGCCCCTTTATGAGGTGCCGGTATCCCTCTGCATTTCAAGCTCCCGATCACGTGACCGCGGAATGTAAAGAAAGCAGAGGGATAGCGGCACCCCATAAAGGGGCCTGTATCTCGGGAAGCAGGGGGTCCCCGGACCTAAAACCAAAGCGCTTCAGCTCCGGAGACTCTCTGCACATCTACAGTATAAATAAAACACACATATCAATACACAATCATTTCTTACCTTAGCGGCTATGTGCTACGGTAACGAAGCAACATTAATGTATTTTTTAATAATAGTGTACAGTGAGCAGAGAGTCTCTGAGCCACAAATCAATGCGGTTCAGCTCAGGGGGGCCCCTGCTCCCGCACAATATTATTAAAATACAGAAATGCTGCTTCATTACCATAGCGTATAGCCGCTAAGGCAATGAAGGGTTAAGGCAGAATAGCATGTTTTTTGGGGACAATTGCCCCCAATAAACATTGCAATAAACAACATACACCCACTGTGTATTTAAAATACACAAACAAGAATAAATACATTAAATACATATAGCACTTACCCATTACCGGTTGCCACGATGAAGGACATCCTCATCTTCATCCTGACCATGCTCCCTCCGCTGCTGCAAAACAGACACAACAATGAAAACATCCAAAGTAATGTCCCCTAACCCCTTAATCACCGGTTAAGCGGTTATTAACCGCTACAGTCATTAAGGGGTTAACCCACCCTCACCCACCACTCGGGATGCCTACATACCCTCCCACAGTAACCCCCCACCCCGTGAGGCCTAACCACCCTCACCCACTACCCACAAGGGAGGCCTACCCACATACCGTTGGGGAACACCCCCCCCCCAACACCTACAGTACAATAATGTGCAAAATAACTATTATCCAGATAGGGATAATAGATTATTTGCCCATTATTAAAAACATTAAGTAGCATATTCAAATAAATTAAGTACTACTGACCTTATCAATAAAAAGTCTCAGTCGCCAGCAACATCCTTGTCTTGCCCACAAAAAACATAGCCAATACAAAGCCAATACATTGCAATTACATTCAGATATCAATTAACCCCTTAAACACCTTATCAGATAATAACCGCAAAGGTAATTAAGGGGTTAAGCCACATTAGCCCGATACCCACCCATCACCCATGATTTTGTACATTGGCTTCATCATGCAAATATATATATATATATATATATATATATACACATATATATATATATATATATATACACAGAGAAAGATATATATATATATATATATATATATATATATATATACACACACATGATGAACCAATATACAAATAAATGTAGAAGGGTTATCAAAAACATGCTGTACTCAAAATAACAGTTCTCCATAAATACACACTACAATACAAGTAATTTCCTTTCATAATCCTAACTGATATTACAATCAAAAAGATCAAATGCCAATCAAAAACCTCAAATCACAATCAACACATTGCATTTACATTGTATATATGATGCATACAATCTAAGCACCATATACATTCTGCAAATGAATGTTAACAATAACATTGCAAGCAAAATACAGATAACTCCAAACAAATATACTATTGTAACCAATCCGGTAAACATAAATCAATTACCATTCATTAATGACATCCCTAAACAATTTACATTCCATCCCTAACAATTAAACAATTAACTAATTCAAACCTGCAACTGAGCAATGTAGCCTGTGAAAATATATAAGTATCAACAAGCATAAAAAATTGACAACCAAGGCTAACCCTGACCTCTAATACAACATACAATAGCAACGATTACATCTATCTAATTTTAAAAGACTTTAAACACACATTTAAGCATAGATGCATAGTCAAAATAATTAAAAACACGTCAAATCAAGCTTTTAAAACACTATCATTTCTTACCCTGTATGTATATATCTCTCTAGACATACATACATACAGTGGCAAGAAATGATATACCACAGAAAATTAAATAAACATTTAAAGAAAAGAATTTGAAAAATTAAGAAGTTCAATGAAATACATTTCTTTAGTTCACTTACCATTACTTGTCCCCACCGACTCCCGTTGAACTGGTTACTCACGATCAAAACCACCAAGCACAGGAACCGATAAAATAACAAACCATAAAAAAATAAACATTAAACTAAAAATCCAAATCAATCCACGGGTCTTCTAATTTTAATCCATCTTCATCTGTATTCTTCTTTCTTCTATCTTCTTCCGGGGTCTTCTTCCCGTCTTCGGCCACGCCCTGGCCTTCTTCTTCTGTAGGAGGTCCTTCCTCCTCGGCGGCTGGCATCAAAATGAGACGACATAGGCTTTTAAAGGCCTATGACGTCACATTTTCGTTATATGGTTCCCACGGCCCTGATTGGGCCGTGAAAACCATGTGTTTTGGCCGATAAAAAAAAAAAATGATGACGTCACTTAAAGGCAATGAAAGCACAGCCAATCAGAATGGCTTTGCTTCAATTGCCTTTAAGATGACGTCATTAAAAGAAACATGGCCGTCCACACATGGTACGGTAGCCAATCAGAGCGTGGGAACTCCATCCCTACTCTGATTG
The DNA here is from genome assembly GCF_040206685.1 of Ascaphus truei. NCBI lineage: Eukaryota > Metazoa > Chordata > Amphibia > Anura > Ascaphidae > Ascaphus > Ascaphus truei. The sequence goes on from NC_134487.1 coordinate 218,673,677, forward strand.
GCTCTAGTATACCATGTGACAGGCTTTCAATGACGTCACATCCTTTCTCCCCCAAGCCTCTGTCACATGGTATACTAGAGCCAATCAGAGTAGGGATGGAGTTCCCACGCTCTGATTGGCTACCGTACCATGTGTGGACGGCCATGTCATCTTAAATGCAATTGAAGCAAAGCCATTCTGATTGGCTGTGCTTTCATTGCCTTTAAGTGACGTCATGGTTACCCGCTAAGGTAATGAAGTGGGCTGTACATGCATTTTTCCTGCCTCGGATGCATGCCGGGGGGATCCGGTGCTGGTATTAATGGGTATCAGCTCTGGAGCCCCCCGGCATCAATCCCAGCCAGGAAAAAGGCCTGATTTTTTTTTAATGTCCCCTATCGCCGCTCAGCTCCAGCTTCTTGCCAACTTTTTTTGGCGGAGCTATTTGGACAACATCTCTCCATTTTATTGGCGCGATCAGCAGCGAGATGCTGATCGGGGCTACCTGCATACGGCGGGTTTTAAAACTGGCGAGATATTGCTTCTCGCCACCCGGCCGGCGAGTTTTAAAAAAAAAAAAAAAAACTGGCGGTTTTTCCTCATCTCGCCAGTTTCTCGCCATTTACTAAATTTCTGTAGGCATATTTGGCGAAAACCTGGTGAGATTGCGCTTCTCGCTGCTCTCTGCATAGGCCCCACAGTAGTAATTCCAAATAATATGGCTGCAATTCCATTTTTTAATAATGCTAAATTTGAACCCGGCTATATCAAAATTTTGTAAATCTACACTGTGGCCCTATGTACAGTACCAAATCAAAAGTGATGCAATTCAGTGACAAAATAAACTGAACCTGATATACCTAAGAAATAATCCTTCTGATTGAAATTTGATCTTTGATACATACACTGCAGATTTGTTGCCCCATAATTGCGTCCTTTTTGCTTTGATACACATGCCCAATTAAATGCTGTGTCCCAATTTATTGCAGCTGTTGATAAAAAGTGAATAACATTTTTGCTGTTCTATTTTGAGGTGCTTTTTTATCACCTCACTACATAATTTGAGGGCTGGCATCCAATATTCTTATGAAAGTGCTTTGGCTGGATTTCTGCTTCAGTCTTATCTTTTAGATGTATTTAATTATTTTTTATATTTATCTTTGTATTGAGTATAGTTTGTAATCTGAATGCAATATAGGACTTCTGTTGTTTGTTTTTGTGGTTGTCTAATGTTTTGGATTCATACACCACCCCTGAATAAATAGATCTGAAATTGAAACCTTATACATTTTCTCTTTACCTTTTCAAAATCTCTCGGACTTTACAAACAGTATATTGAATAGTGTGCAATAGAGTAATTATTCCTTAAAGAATAAAATAAGTTTATGGTGCTTAACGAGAGTGATTTTGATTAACATTTTATTAATCATATGTTTTGCTACTTTGTTGGTACCCACACAGAATGATGACAGTTGATTATTCTACAGTAACTGGCTTTTGTCACAGATAATTGTCTATTTATTGAGTTCTTGTTTAAGTAGTCAGAGTAGGATTATGTAGCACCTGCTATTTATTTTCCTTCTGTTCTCCATTTTCACTTACATACATTATTGAGTACATACTGTAGATACAATAAAATAGTTATCTGAGAGGCAGAAGACTAATTTGAAGCCTTTTTTTTTAAACCATGAACAAACCTTTTTTTGTCTTGCATAAATCTTCTAGTGTATTTCTAAGGAGATCACAAACTTGGGCTTAGCATTATGCTGACTTTTTAAAACGTAATACATCTTTTGTAGGCGACAGCATATAGTACATTAGTACATTATTATATAGCACACAGTACATTAAAATGTACTTTCTTTAAAAAAAAAACAAAGAACTATTTCTTCCTTTATGAACTGTCTGGTATGCTTTAGCTTAAGTACTTCACCATGATATTCTGTCAAGCTTGACATAGTTAATAATAATACGATAGACAATTATTGTACATAACCCAAATTATTAAGGAACAACTAGGAGAGGGGCAATACTGGATTTGGTAAAATTAAACAATGTAGAAGGGATTAACAAATATTCAAGTCAGGGAACATTTGAAATAAATTATCAAAAAAACATATTATACGGGTTCAAAATAGACTTACCTGTAATTTTAGAAAGGCAGAATTTAATAACCTAAAGAATAATAAACTTGGATGACATTTTTGCCAGACAAAATATTGAAGATACAGACAGTCTTTAAAACATTTTAAGATAAGTACACTTATCAGTGTGTGACGACTCAGGAGATTCCTTCCTCTCCTTGTCCCTCTCTCCCATCTCCTGTTACCCTTTCTACGCCTTTCCACTCCTCTCCTTCATCTTCTACCTCTCTCCTCTTGCCGCAGCGCATTCCCCGCAGGTCTCGCATTCCCACGCGCTCCATGAGTCCCTGCTTTGATCCTTCCTGCTCCAACTCCCCCGCGGTAGCTGCTTTACCTTCCCCTGTGGTGCCATCCGTCCCGTTGCCTCCTCCTTGCGTGGTGCCCGCGGCGCAGCGTTCCGCACACCTGGTGACGCGTCTGGTGCGTGCGCTCCCTCAGCCCACGGAGGGCGCATGCACACGCTCCGCCAATACCTCCCCGGGATCACCTGCTTCTTCCTCCCTGCCGCTGCATGCCATCTCGCGGTCATGTGTCGAGCGCGCATCCCCCTTCTCTGAGTTCCGTGCTCCTCCTGCAATCTTCCCCTGCTCCATGCGGTCCCTCTCTGTGTTGCAACCTGTGCGCGCGCATCCCCAGCTTACAGGGGGCACGTGCACAGGCTCTTCTTATCCTGTTCCCCAGGTCTCCGCCTCCCAAGCCTTATAGGCCATTCCCTGACTGCCCCTTCTGTCTCCTCCTCTTCTCTCCCTGTCCTATCCCTGTTGTCTCCCACTTCTCTCTCTACTCCTCTCCTATTGGTATGCCCTCCTTTATAACCACTGTCTGTCCACTTCTTCCTCTCTCTGCATAGTTCCTGTTTCCCTGTGTGTACCAGAGTTATGCTATGCTCCCTTTGTGTTCCTGTGATTTCCTGCTCCTGTGTTTGTAGAGGGAGAAAGGGGGTGGCCCGGGATTAAAGGGGTTACACCCCATTTGGCCATCCCCTGACCTCCCCTGGGAGTCAAAGGGTTAACTGGGCTAAGACCCAGAACGGTGATTTAACCCCTGTAATGACATGTACATGTGTATTCCCCTGTTTTTTCCTGTTTTATTGTAACATCTGGTCTGCAGCCCACACACCCTGGGATCCATCCGGGAGCACAAGGGTTAATAGTTGTATAGTGATTATAGCCCTTTGTGTAATTTTCCCGCCTTTTCAGGCACCATTTTGCAGGTTCCCATAGGCCGCCATTAGGGCTCAATGCTTCTTAATGGTGAATCTTGCTGTGGAGTCCGGTTCCTGAGAAGACCAGCAGATGGCGTCCGAGAGGGAGAGCGGCGGTTTCCCATTGAAAGTCAATGGGCTCATTGACTTCAATGGAGAAACCCTCGAGAGAGCTTTCCAGGAACAAGTTGGCTGCCGTCCAAACCGCTTAACCGCAAAGAGGATACATTTTCAATAGGAGAGCTTTGATCACTTACAAGCCAAGTTCAACGACAAGTGGCGTGGGAATAAACAGTTCTAGGGCCCCTAGGAATAAAATTATTTCTGTCCCTAGTTCCTAGACCTCCCCCCACTCGACCACAACCGGGTCCCCGTATCCTGGACCCCCGATAAGGGTCGAACCGAGGAGAGCGGGCCGCACCATAGGTTCCAATGGCAGCGGCAGAAACAGCTCAGGAAAACGGCTAAGTGTCAAATGTAGAAATTTTGTATTCCATAGCTCCGGTTCCGGAGGGTCCAGAGAGTCAGAGTTTGGGGTATCTGTAGCCACTGCTCCGGCATCACTGCAGAACCATCCTTGACCCTCTGGGACCAACCCGACGGAGTATGGACCCCCTTGACAGTTCGGGATTTTTCCCATAGACTTCAATGGCGGCCAAACCCCATTGACCGGCTACGGCGGAAAACCCCCATTGACTTCAACGGCGGCATCGCCCCGTTGAAAGTCTATGGCGGGGATTCCCATAGCCGCCAATGGCGGCGGTTTGCCATTGAGAGTCTATGGCGGCGGAATCCGTTGTTTTCAATGGGGATTTAGTGAAAAAACGTGATTTGATTTACAGCGGAGTTTTGTGTATTAAAATGTAAAACGGTTTTAAGTGTATTCGTGTATCTCCGGTTTCCCAGGTCGTAGCAGGTCGCAAATTGGACCATAGGGTATCCCAGTTCCAGCATTAAGAACTGGGAAGTTTGGACCTGCTGGACCCAAAGGAACCGGATATTTTAATATGTTCATGTTTTATCCAACATACTGTATTCCCAGAGATGGGTAAAACTCAGAAGAAATTCCTTTGCATACCAGAGTAGCATATGGCCAGAAAGGCGACCCCATGTCTAGGACCTGAGTATGTTTCAAAGGATTTTGTCACCTCCACTGTTTGCATGACGGTGGAGACTCCTCAAACCAGAGCAGTCTTCAAGTGTTCCATTTCACACCTCATACCAAAGGATTTCCTGCCAGGTACTCCATTTGGTAGACTAGCTGGCATTCCTGATATAGAGGAGGGGTTGTAGAAATGGGACCCCAGAGCTCTACTGCGCATATCCCAACTAGCCAGGGGCATGGGTCAAAAAGTGTTCCCACGTTAATCACTGGCTAGAGTTAATTGCAAACCAATCCACGGTACTCAAGGTTAAGGATAGGGCACAAAAGGTTTATAAACTGATGTTCACCCTGTATCCTTGGTCTTCAATTTATCATCTGATGGCTACCTGATTGCGAGAGAATTGCTATGCTATATACTTCTCATTCCCCAACCCCAAAGTAAGTGTACTTCTTGTCTGTTACTGTATTATTCGTGTGTTCACCTATTCAAAGGAATAAATATACTTTATCATATCTAAGACTCGTCCCAGTCAGACCCAGTGATAAATATGTATGTCATATTCTCTAGCCTGCTGTTCCCATGCTTGGCCACCGGGTCTGCTGCCACTCTCAATGTCTGGTTCTAGCCTGCAGTACCTATACTTGCCCACCGGGAGTGCTGCTGCTAAACTAAGGAACATTCCAGACTCTGATACCTGACACCTCTGCACCTGTGCTCCACCTCCCAGCCTGCTTATATAAACCTCCCTTTCCTGTTCCTCTTTGCCTGTTTATACTGGTTCCTTAGCTTCTGCAAGGTTCCTGTGTTTACTGCTGTGCTAGCTATTGCTATCCTCCTGTTCCAGTTTCCTCTTTGCCGACCTCTGCTTGTTTCCTGACTTCGCTACCTGCCGCCTGCCTCGGACCCTTGCTTGTTTCCTGACTTCGCTACCTGCCGCCTGCCTCGGACCCCTGCTTGTTTCCTGACTTTGCTCCCTGCTGTTCCTGCCACTGGGATCCACTTCAGCCGAAATCCAATCCTTGACAGAATAAACAGGACCTACCATGGATTCTGCCGGAACAGACCTGGCCCAGGCTCGGAATCTGCAGGACTTACAACGTATCATGGTTGGTTTCCAAGAACAACAAGGACACCTTATCAAACGTCTTGGTCCCGTGGAAGAACAGGATACCCTCCGGAAAGAACGGGATGCCCGCCAGGTAGAACGTGATGCCCGCTGGGAAGAATGTGTCATCCGCGCGGAAGGATGTGCCCTCCGCTCAGAGGAACGAGCTGCCGCCGCAGAAGCTGAAAACCGTGAACTATGTGCAGCTTTAATCACCGCATCTGTTCAAAAAACTCTGACTGTGCAAACCGCGCCCCGTGTAACCCTTCCGGAAAAATTTGGAGGAAAAAGACAATCTTTTCGGGATTTCCTTAATCAATGCAGACATGTGTTCAAGCTTCAGCCTACCATCTATAATACCAACGAAGCCCAGGTTGGACTGATCATAACCCTGCTCAAGGATGAGGCCCTTGCTTGGGTCTCCCCTATGTTAGAACAAGATAGCCCCCTACTAAGGGACCTGGAGGAGTTCATCGATGCCATGAGTCTTATTTTTGATGACCCAAATCGTAGTGCAACCGCTGAAGCAACTCTGAACAATCTTCGTCAAGGAAGACGCTCGGCAGCTGAATACGCCGCTGAATTCCGCAGATGGGTTAACGATACTGAGTGGAATGAGGCCGCGCAGAAATATCATTTTCGGCAGGGTCTCTCGGAGCAAGTTAAAGACGAACTAGCCCTGGTGGAGACCCCAGAGAGATTTCAGGACTTTGTCTGTTTATGCATCCAAATTGATCGTAGGCTTACGGAAAGATGATTGGAGAGACAGGGGTTCATGCCAAGCAACCCCGGGTTTAGAGATGTCAGTACCCCAAGACGTTCCAGGGAGACTGAGGAGGAGCCGATGCAAGTAAATACACTGCGGGGACCCATCTCAACCGGGGAATGGAATAGACGCCGAACAGAAGATCTCTGTTTATATTGCGGAAACGATGGGCACTATCTCGCTGATTGCCCAAACAAGTCCAGGCGGTCTTCTTTCCAGAGCCCTAGAAGAAATCAGCTGCACGCTATTTCAAAAACTATTCTCTCTGCTTCTCAAAGGAAAGATAACCCTCCTTCGCTACACCCTCACCTCCTGGTTCCTATTATCATCGAGGAAGGAACACATCGTTTTTCAACCACAGTAATGGTCGACTCAGGGGCAGCAGGGAATTTTATGGACATAGAATTCGCCAAGAACAATTCGGTATCATTTGTAGCCAAGGAATCACCAGAAAGGATGGAAGTCGTTGACGGTTCTCCCTTGAGCTCTGGACCTGTTACCCATGAAACCAGCAACTTAACACTAATCATGGAGCCCAATCACAGGAGAAGATTTCATTTGGTCTCATTCCATCACCTTTGTTTCCAGTGATTCTGGGAATTCCATGGCTCATGATCCATAACCCACTAATCGACTGGAAGATCAAGACACTCACGTTTCCCTCGGAGCACTGTCAGCTAGCCTGTCTACCTAAAACTCCTATACCAGAGTGTGTAGGAATACATAAGATTTCCTCGTCTCAAGAAAATCTTCTGCCGGCTCCTTACTCTGAGTTTTTAGATGTGTGTGACAAGAAGAACGCGGATACGCTTCCCCCACATCGCTCTTATGACTGTCCCATTGAATTATTACCGGGTGCTGCTATTCCGTTTGGAAGAATTTATTCCCTCTCAGAACCGGAAATGAAGGTCCTCAATGACTACCTACAGGAGAACCTATCAAAGGGTTTTAACAGACCCTCTACTTCTCCAGCAGGCGCTGCGCTCTTCTTTGTGGGAAAGAAAGACGGTTCTCTACGCCCCTGCATTGACTATCGGGAACTAAATAAGATAACGGTGAAGAACAGGTACCCATTACCTCTGATTCCTGAACTATTGGAAAGAATTCGGTCAGCCAAAATCTTTACCAAATTAGATCTCAGAGGAGCGTATAATTTGGTCCGCATTCGACCCGGTGACGAATGGAAAACAGCCTTCCGAACCCGTTATGGGCACTATGAATATCTGGTGATGCCTTTCGGACTCTGTAATGCCCCTGCTACCTTCCAGCATTTAATCAATGATGTCCTCCGAGAGTTATTGGACCAATTCGTAGTGGCATACCTGGATGACATCCTAGTCTTCTCAGATAACATCATGGATCACCAGAGACATGTCCAAATTGTCCTTGAGCGTCTCCGTAAGTACAAATTATACATCAAGTTAGAAAATGCGAATTCGAAAAAACCAGCATGCAATTTCTCGGTTACATCATCTCTCCCGAGGGTTTGAGTATGGACCCAGGCAAGATTCAAGCCGTGGTGGAATGGCCAATCCCTCGGAATGAAAAGGGCATTCAGAGATTTGTGGGTTTTGCCAATTTCTATAGACGTTTTATTAAAAACTTCTCTGGCATTATTGCCCCAATCACCCAACTCACACGGAAGGAATTCCCCTTCAAATGGTCTCCTAAAGCGGATGCGGCATTCGAACAATTGAAGTCACTCTTCACATCTGCCCCTATCCTCATCCATCCAAATCCAGAATTACCATTCATCTTGGAAGTGGATGCATCCAACTCCGCTGTTGGTGCCATTCTGTCACAAAGAATTGGACCCAAGATGCTCCTTCATCCATGTGCCTTTTATTCAAACCAAATGTCAACAGCTGAATGAAATTATGACATCAGAAACAAAAAACTCTTGGCTATAAAAGCTGCATTCTCTGAGTGGAGACATCTACTGGAGGGGGCCAATCACCCAATTACGGTCTTTAAGGATCACAGGAACATAGAATTAATTCGATCCGCAAAGGGACTGTCTGCGCGACAAGCCAGGTGGGCTCTCTTCTTTGCAAGATTTCAGTTCCACATCTCCTACCGCCCTGGCTCCAAGAATGGAAAAGCCGACGCCTTGTCACAGTCCTTTCCTAATCCTAGTTCAGACAAAGAGCAAAAAGAAACTATTCTTCCAAAAAGAAATTTTTTGGGCGTCACATTCTCCGCCGATCTCCTCACACGAATAAAGGGAGCCTACTCAAATGACTCTTTTCTTAAAAACCCTCCTCCGGAAGCAGAACTATTTCTATGTGATGGTCTCTGGAACTATAAGGATCGTCTGTTCGTCCCTAAGGAGGTAAAATTAGAGGTGCTCCAATTAATGCACGACTCCCGACCCGCTGGTCACCCAGGTGTCCTCAAGACACAGGAACTGTTGTCTCGCTCTTTTTGGTGGCCTAAATTAGCACAAGATGTTAAAGACTATGGGCCTCATGCAGTAAGCGTCGATTATGTGAAATCGGCAAGCTTACCGATTAGTCATGTTATTGGCGATTTTTCCTCTCCGTATGCAGTAAGTGCCGAATACATTCAAAATCAACCCGAAAACAAATCCGCCCACTCTCACGATGATTAGCCGATCACACACAGGTGTATCGGCGTGCGTGGCGGGGTGCTGTTAGGTTGCCCAATCACAAATCTTGCTGAATCAGGCGAAACAAGCATGTATTGGATATCGCGCCATATTTAAAGGCAACGTGTACTGCTAATCATTCTCTGTGTTGTTGGGAGTGAGAGAGAGAGAGACGCACAGAGCTGGCTGATTGAACATTTGCATATTGACTGAGAGACTTGTTGTGTATTGGGAGAGCTTTGTCCTTTGTTGTTTTGTTTACATCTTTGTCTTGTTTTATATGTGGAAGTGTTTCGTGTGATTGGCTGTACATTTATTGTCTGTTTTTTGTGAGTGCTGTAAGTATGCCCGCAAAGCGTGGGAAGAGTGATGCTGGTGGGAGTGGGAGTGCTACTCGTGCGAGTACGCGTCGGAGTGAACGTACTGTTCAGGGGAGTGATGTTGCTGGTGCACCGAGTGGTGTTGCTGGGAGTGGGAGTGCTGGTGCTGGGAGTGGGAGTGCTGTTGCTGGGAGTGGGAGTGCTGTTGCTGGGAGTGGGAGTGCTGTTGCTGGGAGTGGGAGTGCTGTTGCTGGGAGTGGGAGTGCTGTTGCTGGGAGTGGGAGTGCTGTTGCTGTGAGTGGGAGTGCTGTTGCTGTGAGTGGGAGTGCTGGTGCTAGGAGTGGGAGTGCTGGTGCTAGGAGTGGGAGTGCTGGTGCTAGGAGTGGGAGTGCTGGTGCTGGGAGTGCTGCTGGTGGCGCAGTTGCTGATGGGGTGTCTGGTGGTGGCGTGCTTGCTGGTGGCCAGCTTTTGGAGGCTCTTCCATTGGAAGAAGGAGAGTCCAGTCAGCACCAGCCAAGCTCTGACCCTAAACCTGCTCGGAAGAAACGTGTGGAGAAGCCACGTAATCCTCGCTTCAATGACCAGGAAAATACAGCTCTTGTCACTGGCATTCTGGAGCACTATGACAGTATATATGGACATTTACTAGGTAAGTGTACCTTTACATTTATTATTCAAATACATGTGATCCTAGGTCATCTGAGTTTTGTTCATATGCAAATATGGGTTCAGAATATCTTTCTATGTTAATTAGTCTGGAAACACAGCTTTTTATCATGCCTTACAAGGACAACTAATCACAGGCGGTCAATTTGCCATAACTGCATACAATATGAATGCAACCTTGCTTACATGTATAGGTTTAGTAGTGAATGCTCATGTGCTTCACATATTACACCTAAAACAGCATGTTTGCTATCTCTTGGAACAGCTAGCAGTGTAGGAAACTGGTGCTTCTATTATTATTAATTTACCTCATATATTTTATATGTTTTTCAAGGGCGGACAAGTTCATCAAGCAGAAAAGAAATGTGGGACACAATAGTCATTGGTGTCAATGCGTGTGGGAATCATGTGAGGGACAAGCGGAATTGTCACAAGAGATTTGATGATATTAGGTCAAAATTGAAAAAGAAAATACAACAGCAACGCGTGCATGCTACTGGCACTGGAGGTGGGCCGACACCACAACGTCTGATATTAACTCCATTGGAGGAGCTGCTTCGGGCAAAATTACTTCCCGTCATCGTGGAAGGCTTACCTGGTGACCGTGATATTGGAATTTATCCCTCACAATTTCCACCAGGTGAGAAATATTACTGTACTAGGCGTGTCGTTGCTTACAGTTATTTTGCATATTTACACTGCTTTTTATACTGTCTTCACAATATAAGCATACCTGCATCTATATATGTATATGTCTGATTCTGTATATATATATATCTCAAAATAGACATATATGTTGTAGTCCTACTAAAAGCAGTAACTAATTTAGCACGTGCCATTGCGTGCTCATTTACATGTGAATTCCCAAAATGCATTGCTGCAGTGGAAGCAATTGATGGTGGGCGAAGATGGGGAACAACAGGGTAGTACACATGTGTAACACATGTTAATGAGAAATTATTACTAGCTACAGGTACAGAACATAAATATGTATAATATTATTGTGTATTTTATTTATTTTACTCCGACAAACATGACATTACTGCCTATTTTAAGCATGCATCAAATATATTGCATGCAACGGCCTACAAACATCACTTGCACTAACACATCTATAGTTGTTTATGAAAAGGTCCATTTTTGCTTTAAGTCATATACAGACAGCATAATGAGGCACACGTATCATATGTTATTGTTTTCATAACTTAAACACTGCAAACGACTATTTAGCTCATCTATCATTGTGTTAAAGCAGCTGCAATTAATATCTCATCAGAGCATACACTTCAACAGAGGGGGTGGGGTTCTGCACACACACAAATTACAGGCTCATTTTAGGGTCAACTTAGTTCACACCATTTTCACCTGTTTCAAGTAATTGAAAGGTGTGGCTGATTAGGCTTTTTGGGGAAGGGAATACCGTTCTTACAACCTGACTAGCACAACTGAAGTTAATCACACTCATTTGAAAGCTTAACTTTAGCTACTAAATGCCCCAACAACTCATTACTTATCAAAGCGTACGTCACACATTAGTTCACTCATATCTATAGTTGAACTACTATCAACGACACATTATCACACACTGCATGTGTTGTCTTGTTGAGTGACAGCCACATTCAGGTGTGCCACATCTTCTATTAATGTACCACACATATCCTCTAACAAAAACAACACTTTTTGCAATATGACCACCTTCATGATAACCATTGTGAATGGTCATCTCATGATAGTTATGTACAGTATGACACAACATATGATTTTTATGTACAAATTTAATCTATTTATCCTCACGCATTACTGCAGAAACATAGTATGTTGTATGTTAGGGAACTCAAAACTTCTAAGTACACAGGCATGTACATTGTTATTACAACTATTTATGTTCACTTTCACACACACATTTTGGGTTAAGGAACTGATTCTGTTAGGTACTCATAAATACAGAACATACAATAACTGTTTGTTCAATATTTACACATGTAAATGTAAAACTTATGTTATTGTTATATATAGTTGCCCCTGGAGGACATGTGTCACCTGAGACGGAACAAGTGTCTTCACCTGGGTCAGCCAGCTCAACACACCTAGAAGGTGAGTGTATCAGTTGGTGGCCATATAATATGTGCTCTTCTATATGTTATGTTGTCATGTTCATTATTTGTTTTGCACATGTTCTTTAAATAGGATTACTTAGTGTCAGTGAAAATGAAGTGTAAGGCAACATGTATTGTGTTGGTGATGTTAACTATCATGTAGGAGTTGTGAGTTTACAGCAAGTTTTCATTCACTCATATTTCATACTGAGTCCAAACATTATTCTTAAGTCAAGGTAGTTTTTAATGTGAGGTTATAAAACTTATGGAAACATGTTACTGTAGTTGTTACTTATGACACAGTAGAATTACATAGTAACACAGCAGAGATTAACATGCCATTTAATAATGTGTACATTTATTTGTAGAACATGATGATGAGGATTATGAAGATGATGATGATGATGATGCCGCCATAGACACACAAATACAAGCAAGTGACCATGAAGAGGTTCCAATTGAAACTGTTTTACCGCCAAATCGTCCAGCAACTACCACATACGATGCAATTGTAGCTTCTGAGGGCAAAATTGTGGAAGCAGAAAATCGTCCCCATTCTGACCTGATGACAGTGCTGGAAAGGATGATTGCACTGCAGGAAGAAACAGTTTCACAATTGGCACATCTCCACAGAGTCTTCATTGAAGTGCCTAAACAGTTGCAAAAAATCAACACCTCATTCGAAGCATTAGTTATTCAGCAAACCCAAGCTAATTACTTGAGAATGACTAATGTACCACAATTCAACTTGAACACCTCACAGGCAGGATCAGTTCATGCTGGTCAGTTTTCACCACATGCTTCTGATCTTCATTCACCAGGTCCGAATGTTACCGGTCAAGTAGCAGACATTGCTGTGCAGGGTCCTGACGACATCCTACCGCTGCCATCTGTACAAAATCAGCAGCTGACACCTACAAAGGAGGCGACAAAAACAAAACACAAGCAGTTACTACTGACCAGTTTTTGGTCAAAAACAAAAAAAGACACACATGAAACAGACCAACCATCACTTGTGCAGTGTCTACCAACTTGCTCACATGTGTCAGTGGGCACAAGCCCTGTCGGTGAGTCACTGGCCACAAGCCCTGTCCGTGAACAGTCACTACCCACAAGCCCTGTAAGTGAGTCACTGCCCAAAAGCCCTGTCGGTGAACAGTCACTGCCCAAAAGCCCTGTAGGTGAGTCACTGCCCAAAAGCCCTGTAGGTGAGTCACTGGCCAAAAGCCCTGTAGGTGAACAGTCACTGCCCAAAAGCCCTATAGGTGAGTCACTGCCCAAAAGCCCTGTAGGTGAGTCACTGCCCAAAAGCCCTGTAGGTGAGTCACTGGCCACAAGCCCTGCCCGTGAAGTGCCAGAGGCCACTCAAAGTGGCTCTGTTGTGGCTAAAGTTGTTGGCAAACGAAAAAGGAAAATTCAAGAGACAACAAGCAGGCCTGTTACTCGCTCTCAAAAGGAACAAAAAAAATAAATTTTATAATTCACAAAATATGTCTTTGGCCTTGTTTTGTTGACTTCAGATTATCTAATTAATATTGTATGTATGCTGAAGACCGTGTTGTTTCCAAACTTTCAAGTATGTTCTTGTACACGTGAAGTTTTGGAAATTTTAACAGTCCTAATTAATGAATAGTGTTATAAATATTTATGTATTAATCGTCTGTTCAGTAATGGTCCACCATGAGCCAGTTGCTAAGTTTAGAGAAGCTGCCATTGACTTTGCAGCAAAACATTGCATTTGGGTGTGTTACTTGATGTAATCATTGCATGTGCATATTATTCACATGCAATTATAAAAGCATCTATTTAACTGCAAACATCTTTCTTGTACGTGTACAGCAGGATTATGTGTAAAATATTACTTACCTTTGCCTTGCTTGGGCATTGTAATGTTGTCCTTTAATCATTTATGTGTTCTTGTTTCAAGAACATCTCTGAATGTATACTAATATATATATGTAGTATGTATGGATATATGCACACACACACACACACACACACACACACACACACACACACACACACACACACACACACACACACACACACACACACACACACACACACACACACACACACACACACACACACACACACACACACACACACAGTGTGTGTGTGTGTGTGTATGTATATATAGTACTATCTAAACTGGTATAGATGTATTTACGAAAAACATACACTTCATGCTTCCTTGTGAAAACACAGTATTTTAATAATACAGGCCTAATGTTTGAGAACTATACTAAGTGTGAGCCTCTAACAGTATTGGGCGCAAACAAATGTTTATTACTTAATTCACTCATGTTTATCACCATTTAAATAGGTTTCATACAAGGCCTACTTACTGCCATCAATATGTTGTGTGTACTCCTTCAATATAAAAAAAAAAAAAAATATACATAATATATATATATATATATGCACACACACACACACACACACACACACAATATACATATAGTACAATATACACTTTATATATATATATATTTATGAGAGAGATATATTTATATATATATAGATACACATGTATTTAAACTCATGCAGACAGGGAGTTAACCAGACTTTCAAATACACACAGAAATGTATGCGGGGAAAAAACATTTCATTTTGCAGGTGTGTGTATTTACTGATAAGGCTGTCTAAGCACTATTTTCACACAGTGCTCTTTGTTATTTTTCAAGAAAACTCAATGTTACTGAATTAAAAGTGTAGGAATGTTTTCAGAAACGAGATAAAAAAAGGATACATGTTTGTCCCACAAGCAGCTATCAGAAACCACAAATGTTCAACCAATTAAAACTACACATCCAATTGGCGTTTGAAATAAGGAGTAACAGTTTATACTTTTGTTGACCTTGAAAAGGAAACACAGCAATTTGTTAGCCATTGAGCAGTTTCATTTTGATGAGCAAAGAACAGATACCTGCACACATCTTTTGTGCTAATCTGCAATGGCTGATGAATTAGTTAAAAATATGAATCCGCATTTAGGGTATAAATACATGGTATCAGAAGCTATTTTGACAACTTGCGGACACAAAGCAAGCACACGCCAAATCTATGATTTGATTCGAGCAAAATATCCTTATTACCAAGACCGTGGGCATGCGCGCAATTTTAATTCCTCAGTAAGATTCACTTTATCAACTAATGACTGTTTTGAACGTGTGCAGGATAAGCTAGAAGACAACTATGGTTTCTGGAAGATTGCCAAGGAAAAACATTTCACCGTGAAAGAGGGCACATATATTGTGCTTAAAGGCATATTTATTCCTAATGCCAATAGCAATGGATCCGCTACTACTGTTCCGTGTGAATCGATACCTGCTGCAATATCTGCACCCTCCATTCCTGAAACCCACATTGTACAAGAACAAAACTACTATGATTATGTAGCAAGCCTTTCAGCTGAAAATGCATTGGAATGGGTACCCGAAGAAATGAACCTACCTCCGGACCAATTGTTTGAAGAAAGCAGTGGCGATTCCTATGAGCGCTTCATGGAGGAGATGTGTGTCATACTGGATTCAGTGGGTGGGTCAAGCGTGGATGAAAATGCCTTGCATTTCTGGAGCGACCAGTTGCAGGCAGACGAAGAGTTAATTCTAGAAGAATGGTAAATATAACAACCGTTATGCGTTGACTCTGCGTTTAAATGTTTTTTTTTTTTTAACCACCATTTTCCCTTTCAATGCGTGGATACAGCGTAACATTGCAGACTGCATAACATGTAGCGATCACAAAGAAATTGTTTCCGAATACAATATAGTAGAACCTGAAAGAGTAGTACACATTGCTCACGGAATAAATATACGTACTTTCCTATCCCTTTAAACATATTAGCAACATTTTACCATAACTCTAACACATACCTGTTTTGTTATCATGCAACATCTACAACATTTAAAAGCGGGTCCACCACGTATGACGTGGGACTTTTGTCATGGGCCAAGGCGTCCTTAAAAAGGATTACGGATGTAAGTCCCGCCCCCAAGCGACGTGCGCGCCTCAAAGCCTATTGGCTGACATGTTTTGTTATAGTAACGGTAACTGCAGTGTGTCATGCGTGCGGCTCACTGTTTGTAGGCGTCAACTGGGCGTTAACCGAATGTTAATTGAGTGGGAGGAGTGTTAGCGTGCGTTTCACGCTGGCTTAACATGACGTCACACGTATTGCATTTGCGCATTGTGTTATCGGCCGTCCTTTCTGTCCAAACACGTCTGTTTAAAAAGAATACAGATGTACTAGTTTAGAACGAATGTAGTTTCATCTTCATTGTATTTGAAATAAAGATTTTATGTTTACTGGTATTTTCAACATGTATTGAACGCACAACGTACGCTTTGTTTTGCGCATGCGCTAACAGTTAGTGGAGCCAAGCGTGAAGTGCGTGCGCACACTAAGATGTGCGCGCACATTTTTCAGTATACAGGCAACGTTCACTTCATATACATAGTTATGTGAAAAGAAAATAAAGTGCGCAGCTAAATAATTAAGTGACGTGATAATAGATGTTAAAAAACATAACCTTAAATGGAGCGTCTGCAGCTGCGATGGAGGGGGGGCTCAGAAACCCCCTAGACTAGCAGATAAAGACAAAAAAGACACAGCGCACAACGCTCATAGTGCATAAAACAATATAATGAAGGTACAATAAATTAGGGTAAGTAATGTGCGTACATCAATAAAGATAAATAAATGCAGTTAGGGATAATGTTACCCAACGCCTCAGGAAACCGGAAGGAGTATCCTCTCAAGGGTTATGGCGCTGGTGTCTCGGATACAGGATCCTATTGGTAAGTAGGTAAGTAGATCGCCTCTAAAAAAGTTCTTTTCCCCCAAGAGCACGAGTCCAAAGCTGCTGCTGCCACTTGCAGTCCTTTTCCAGAGCACAGCTCCACACCGGCCGGGTCCTCTCACTCCCCTCTGTGCAGAAGCACTTCCGGGTCGATGACGTCACCACGGAGGGGGAGCGCTGGTAATCGCGCCGTTCACACTCGATCAGCTCAGATGGTGGGGTAATAGATTAGAGGTTGAGCTCTTGTCCAGTCATCCAACGCGTTTCGAAACGAAAACGTTTCTTCATCAGGGATATAAATTGAAGTGGTTCCGGATCAGTTATAAATATTACACGATCGTACCTCATTGGCTGGGCTATCAACTCTCACAGCCAATGGGAAAGTAATGGGGGCGGGTTAATGGTCCCGGTTGCGCGCGTCACTGGTAGCTAATAGCAACATATCATAAACATCACAAAAACTTTATTAACAACAAACATAGCTAACCACACGCGATTGATGAGACTAAAAGAGAGAAAACAGTGTTACACATAGTAAAAAACGTACATGAGTACATTAGTGGCCATATAGACCAGGGAGGTTACTCTAATGGGCAATAAATATCACCATCCAACTGAAATAGGAAACATGAAAAGTCTGCAAAGCCGATCACTAATAGAGGAGCATTAAGGTGATCTAATCAATCCTAGTACATATTAAGAAGGCATGTCCTAAGAAGTAAACTAAAAGGACAAAGAGACAAAAGTTAAAAATCTGTTACTTATGAAAAAAATCCCTTAAGTAGTTAAAAAATGCTAAAAAATATATATATACTAAAAAATATATAAACAAGTAAAATATGGTTGGGAACACAGAAACTTAATACAGGGACCAAATGTCTATATCTTCATTTAAACCCCCTGGATACAGAGTATTTAGCTTGTGTATCCAGAAGGTTTCCTGCCTAGAAAGTTCTTTCACTCTGTCACCCCCTCTCCTGTTTTTGGGTACGTGCTTAATACCTTTAAATAATAGAGAAGAGGGATCACATTTATGGAATTGTGCATAGTGCTTAGAAAGACTATGCTTCATGAAACCTATTTTAATGTTGCGCATATGTTCTTGTATGCGCACTTTCAATGGGCGTTTAGTGCGTCCCACATATACTGCACCGACACACTTTATTCGAGCAAATACCCGGTATGTACCTGGCAGATACCTGGAATGCGCCGCTCCTCACCTCTGACAAGCCCCGTTGCATTTGCCTTCCCAGCCTGGGTTCATGCCTGGCTGATGGGCGGCTGATCTGTTAAATGATAATGATTAGGATTTAATAGGCTGCAATGCTTCGCGTGTCTACCAGATGGCATAAATTCATGAATTGTAATGCAGTATATATATATATACTGTGCAGTATTGCAGCTAGCGGGAATAAAATGCTTCAATCCCTGCTTGGAAAATACCTCAATGCACTCGGGCAGAAAACAGTCACAAACCTCAATACACCCGGGTATACCCGAATTCGTGGGACTAGCCAAGCTCGAATAAAGTGTGTCGCCAGTGTAAAAGGCCACATGGACACTCCAATAAATAAACAACATGGTCAGTGTTACAGTATATAAAATCATTAATACCATGTGTTTCTCCATTGATACATTTAAAAGTCTTTCTCTCTGGGTGCAAATATTTGCAAACTGAGCACTTCCCACACTTGAAATTCCCAATTGGTTTAGTACTTAACCATTTATCGTCCCCACTGAGACATTCAATTTGTTTTATGTCACTCGGGGATAGTGTATTCTTTAAATTTTTTGCTCTTCTATAGATGAATTTTGGGAATTTCGAGAGGTGAGCACCCAGCAGCAAATCATTTGATAATATAGACCAATGTTTCCTTACAATTTTCTCAATTTGCCCCGTCATTGAGTTAAAATTAGTGATAAAAGAAACGTTGCATTTCCCCTCACCCTCCTTGGGGGTTTTGCTTTTTTTGGAATTTGTTAATAGCATATTTTTTCTATCAAGTTTTCTTATTTTCTCCAGATCTATATTTAATTTCTCTAGACGATAACCCCTCTCTAAAAACCTTTGGGTCAGTTTCTCAGCTTGTTCCTCAAAATCTACTTCCGTGCTACAATTTTTCTTCAACCTGTAATATTGGCCACTGGGGATATTTGATATCCACGTTTTTTTGTGATTACTTGTGGCAACAAGGAGGTTGTTGCAATCAACCTCCTTAAAATACGTTTTTGTTACCACCTTTCCTTCTGCTGACGCCATAAGGTTGAGATCCAGGAAGTGTATTTGTGTCTCATGCTCTACATGTGTGAAAGTGAGGTTTTTATTATTATTATTTAGATACTGCAAAAATTGGCCGATAGAGCACTGGTCGCCGTCCCATATGCACAAGACGTCATCTATGAAACGGCGCCATATAATAATATTTGCCTTGAACGGGTTGTTGTTAAATATACATTCATCTTCCCATCTTCCCATATACAGGTTTGCGAAACTAGGGGCAAATCTAGTGCCCATTGCAGTTCCGCAAACCTGTATGAAAAATTCATCAAGAAACATAAAATAATTATGTTTCAAGATGTACCTGATGGAATCTATAATAAATTGGCTATTGAGGGGATGCAGAGTGACATCGTTCAATAAATAAGATTGAACAGCATTCAAACCCTCCTCGTGTGGGATGTTGGTGTACAAGGCCTGAACATCACAAGTGAGCCACCTATAAGAGTCTTTCCACACGAACCCTTCCAACAGATTCAACACTGATGTTGAATCTCTCAGGTAGGAAGGAAGTTGTACTACAAAAGGTTGGAGGAAATAGTCCACATATTGGGATAGGTTGGATGTAAGGCTCTCTATTCCCGATATAATCGGTCGGCCAGGCGGCTTTATCATACTTTTATGTGTTTTTGGGAGATGATAAAAAATGGCAATTTTGGGACAATTGCAGTATAAAAATTCATATTCATGTTTTTCAATTACATTATTCGTGAGGGCTTCATCAAGAAGATTTTTAAGTAAAACCAAGAATTCCCCAGTGGGGTCCCTTTTCAATCTTTTATAGGAGGAGGTGTCGTTTAGGAGTCTGAGGGCTTCCCCCTCATAATCCTTCCTATCTTGTAACACGACACCCCCCCCCTTGTCAGCTTGCCTGATAATAAGGTTCTTATTTTCCTTTAGGAGTTTTAAAGCCAATGCTTCCTTTTTATTTAAATTATGTCTAATATCACTATTTTTAAAATTATTGGTTAAAAGATTAAAATCCTTGTTGACCATGTTAAAAAATGTCTCTATATGGTGACCTTTAGAGTGTGCAGGATAAAATTTTGACTTCCCTCTAAAGTGAGTATGTGTGCAGGTTACTTCATCGTCTCTAGTCTCCAGCTGAATTGATTCAGCAATATCAATATCAGTAGTAATTATTGCTGGAGTATTTTCTATGTCCGATTTAATAAAATGCCGCTTCAGAGTGAGATTCCTTACAAACTTCTGAAGGTCCGTGTAAAGTTGAAAAGCATTAGGACCACAAGACCGGGAGAAAGTGAGGCCTCTGTCTAAAACCTTTTTCTGATCATCCGTCAAAATGACGGTAGACAGATTAAAGATTCCTTTAGGGGGTATGGTTTTTAAGGCATCTCGCAATCTCTTTTCTTGAGATCTGGCCCCCCCTCTTGTTCCTCTCCTGACAGGACCCTTTTCCTCCTTTCTTTGATCTCTGGTTTTTGTATTGCCCCCTGACCCTCTCCCTTCCTCAGTGGATCTATATGTCTGTTTTTGACTGAGTCTAAAAAACCTGAGGGAGAGGGTTGGGCCGGTGATCTCTGCCTAACACTTGGTATAAAAACTCTCTGGTTAAAATCTCTCTGATTAAAATTCGAATCATAATTACTATATTCTCTTTGCCCATATCTAAAATTTGGAATGTAATTTTTCCCTTTATAGTTGGGGTTTCTAAACTGTCCCTCCTGTCTGGGATGGGGCGGATAACCATTATTAGGGGTGAAGCCCCTTCTATTGCCATATACTTGGGTATCCCTGCCTCTTTCATTCCAATTACCCCCACCTTTTTGATTAGGGAAGGGTGTAAATTGTCTTTGTTGCTCGTTATTTCTATTTAAGGACTGGGAGGAGTCTCTTTGGCCCCCTTCTTTATGGTTTGTTTTAGCAGACCTACTTCTATCGGTGTCTTTTGCCCAATTCCTTTGTCTATTGTTATCGTAATCGGCCTTGTCTCTAAAAAACTTTTCATGTTTCCTTTTCAGAGTATCTTCCTCCGCATGTTCAAGTTTCATGCGGAGGTCGTGTTCAAGCTCTGAGCAATCATACTCAATGACTAAGGGCTCCAACACTTTAATAACTTCTGAAATCTCCTTATCCATAATTTTTAGTGTTTTAGTTCTTTCATAAATAATAAGCTTCATTAGTGATATAGAGCAATCATCCAGGATCCTATTCCACTCTTTCATAAAATGTTCATTCTCCTTACCGAAGGTAGGTGATTTGCGAAAGCGCAGGCCCCTTGGGACTCTATCACACTCCACATATTTTTGTATAGTTCTTTTTTCAAGGTGGATTTTTCCTTCGGTAAGGAGTAATTGCTCAAGTACTTTAAAATTTTGTTCAATAGATCCCTTAACATTTCCCTTGTCTGGAACTACAATATGTTCCTCAGAAAACAGTGAATCAAATTGCGCATCACGTTTTTTCCGGCACTCTACCAGGCTCCAAACCATGGTCCGGGTAAGATATTAAACCACACTACAAAGTGTAAAGTGGGGAAGTGTCAGTGCAGCACCAAACAGAGCAGAGATAAGTGAAAAGAAAATAAAGTGCGCAGCTAAATAATTAAATGACGTGATAATAGATGTTAAAAAACATAACCTTAAATGGAGCGTCTGCAGCTGCGATGGAGGGGGGGCTCAGAAACCCCCTAGACTAGCAGATAAAGACAAAAAAGACACAGCGCACAACGCTCATAGTGCATAAAACAATATAATGAAGGTACAATAAATTAGGGTAAGTAATGTGCGTACATCAATAAAGATAAATAAATGCAGTTAGGGATAATGTTACCCAACGCCTCAGGAAACCGGAAGGAGTATCCTCTCAAGGGTTATGGCGCTGGTGTCTCGGATACAGGATCCTATTGGTAAGTAGGTAAGTAGATCGCCTCTAAAAAAGTTCTTTTCCCCCAAGAGCACGAGTCCAAAGCTGCTGCTGCCACTTGCAGTCCTTTTCCAGAGCACAGCTCCACACCGGCCGGTTATTGATGTACGCACATTACTTACCCTAATTTATTGTACCTTCATTATATTGTTTTATGCACTATGAGCGTTGTGCGCTGTGTCTTTTTTGTCTTTATCTGCTAGTCTAGGGGGTTTCTGAGCCCCCCCTCCATCGCAGCTGCAGACGCTCCATTTAAGGTTATGTTTTTTAACATCTATTATCACGTCACTTAATTATTTAGCTGCGCACTTTATTTTCTTTTCACTTATCTCTGCTCTGTTTGGTGCTGCACTGACACTTCCCCACTTTACACTTTGTAGTGTGGTTTAATATCTTACCCGGACCATGGTTTGGAGCCTGGTAGAGTGCCGGAAAAAACGTGATGCGCAATTTGATTCACTGTTTTCTGAGGAACATATTGTAGTTCCAGACAAGGGAAATGTTAAGGGATCTATTGAACAAAATTTTAAAGTACTTGAGCAATTACTCCTTACCGAAGGAAAAATCCACCTTGAAAAAAGAACTATACAAAAATATGTGGAGTGTGATAGAGTCCCAAGGGGCCTGCGCTTTCGCAAATCACCTACCTTCGGTAAGGAGAATGAACATTTTATGAAAGAGTGGAATAGGATCCTGGATGATTGCTCTATATCACTAATGAAGCTTATTATTTATGAAAGAACTAAAACACTAAAAATTATGGATAAGGAGATTTCAGAAGTTATTAAAGTGTTGGAGCCCTTAGTCATTGAGTATGATTGCTCAGAGCTTGAACACGACCTCCGCATGAAACTTGAACATGCGGAGGAAGATACTCTGAAAAGGAAACATGAAAAGTTTTTTAGAGACAAGGCCGATTACGATAACAATAGACAAAGGAATTGGGCAAAAGACACCGATAGAAGTAGGTCTGCTAAAACAAACCATAAAGAAGGGGGCCAAAGAGACTCCTCCCAGTCCTTAAATAGAAATAACGAGCAACAAAGACAATTTACACCCTTCCCTAATCAAAAAGGTGGGGGTAATTGGAATGAAAGAGGCAGGGATACCCAAGTATATGGCAATAGAAGGGGCTTCACCCCTAATAATGGTTATCCGCCCCATCCCAGACAGGAGGGACAGTTTAGAAACCCCAACTATAAAGGGAAAAATTACATTCCAAATTTTAGATATGGGCAAAGAGAATATAGTAATTATGATTCGAATTTTAATCAGAGAGATTTTAACCAGAGAGTTTTTATACCAAGTGTTAGGCAGAGATCACCGGCCCAACCCTCTCCCTCAGGTTTTTTAGACTCAGTCAAAAACAGACATATAGATCCACTGAGGAAGGGAGAGGGTCAGGGGGCAATACAAAAACCAGAGATCAAAGAAAGGAGGAAAAGGGTCCTGTCAGGAGAGGAACAAGAGGGGGGGCCAGATCTCAAGAAAAGAGATTGCGAGATGCCTTAAAAACCATACCCCCTAAAGGAATCTTTAATCTGTCTACCGTCATTTTGACGGATGATCAGAAAAAGGTTTTAGACAGAGGCCTCACTTTCTCCCGGTCTTGTGGTCCTAATGCTTTTCAACTTTACACGGACCTTCAGAAGTTTGTAAGGAATCTCACTCTGAAGCGGCATTTTATTAAATCGGACATAGAAAATACTCCAGCAATAATTACTACTGATATTGATATTGCTGAATCAATTCAGCTGGAGACTAGAGACGATGAAGTAACCTGCACACATACTCACTTTAGAGGGAAGTCAAAATTTTATCCTGCACACTCTAAAGGTCACCATATAGAGACATTTTTTAACATGGTCAACAAGGATTTTAATCTTTTAACCAATAATTTTAAAAATAGTGATATTAGACATAATTTAAATAAAAAGGAAGCATTGGCTTTAAAACTCCTAAAGGAAAATAAGAACCTTATTATCAGGCAAGCTGACAAGGGGGGGGGTGTCGTGTTACAAGATAGGAAGGATTATGAGGGGGAAGCCCTCAGACTCCTAAACGACACCTCCTCCTATAAAAGATTGAAAAGGGACCCCACTGGGGAATTCTTGGTTTTACTTAAAAATCTTCTTGATGAAGCCCTCACGAATAATGTAATTGAAAAACATGAATATGAATTTTTATACTGCAATTGTCCCAAAATTGCCATTTTTTATCATCTCCCAAAAACACATAAAAGTATGATAAAGCCGCCTGGCCGACCGATTATATCGGGAATAGAGAGCCTTACATCCAACCTATCCCAATATGTGGACTATTTCCTCCAACCTTTTGTAGTACAACTTCCTTCCTACCTGAGAGATTCAACATCAGTGTTGAATCTGTTGGAAGGGTTCGTGTGGAAAGACTCTTATAGGTGGCTCACTTGTGATGTTCAGGCCTTGTACACCAACATCCCACACGAGGAGGGTTTGAATGCTGTTCAATCTTATTTATTGAACGATGTCACTCTGCATCCCCTCAATAGCCAATTTATTATAGATTCCATCAGGTACATCTTGAAACATAATTATTTTATGTTTCTTGATGAATTTTTCATACAGGTTTGCGGAACTGCAATGGGCACTAGATTTGCCCCTAGTTTCGCAAACCTGTATATGGGAAGATGGGAAGATGAATGTATATTTAACAACAACCCGTTCAAGGCAAATATTATTATATGGCGCCGTTTCATAGATGACGTCTTGTGCATATGGGACGGCGACCAGTGCTCTATCGGCCAATTTTTGCAGTATCTAAATAATAATAATAAAAACCTCACTTTCACACATGTAGAGCATGAGACACAAATACACTTCCTGGATCTCAACCTTATGGCGTCAGCAGAAGGAAAGGTGGTAACAAAAACGTATTTTAAGGAGGTTGATTGCAACAACCTCCTTGTTGCCACAAGTAATCACAAAAAAACGTGGATATCAAATATCCCCAGTGGCCAATATTACAGGTTGAAGAAAAATTGTAGCACGGAAGTAGATTTTGAGGAACAAGCTGAGAAACTGACCCAAAGGTTTTTAGAGAGGGGTTATCGTCTAGAGAAATTAAATATAGATCTGGAGAAAATAAGAAAACTTGATAGAAAAAATATGCTATTAACAAATTCCAAAAAAAGCAAAACCCCCAAGGAGGGTGAGGGGAAATGCAACGTTTCTTTTATCACTAATTTTAACTCAATGACGGGGCAAATTGAGAAAATTGTAAGGAAACATTGGTCTATATTATCAAATGATTTGCTGCTGGGTGCTCACCTCTCGAAATTCCCAAAATTCATCTATAGAAGAGCAAAAATTTTAAAGAATACACTATCCCCGAGTGACATAAAACAAATTGAATGTCTCAGTGGGGACGATAAATGGTTAAGTACTAAACCAATTGGGAATTTCAAGTGTGGGAAGTGCTCAGTTTGCAAATATTTGCACCCAGAGAGAAAGACTTTTAAATGTATCAATGGAGAAACACATGGTATTAATGATTTTATATACTGTAACACTGACCATGTTGTTTATTTATTGGAGTGTCCATGTGGCCTTTTATATGTGGGACGCACTAAACGCCCATTGAAAGTGCGCATACAAGAACATATGCGCAACATTAAAATAGGTTTCATGAAGCATAGTCTTTCTAAGCACTATGCACAATTCCATAAATGTGATCCCTCTTCTCTATTATTTAAAGGTATTAAGCACGTACCCAAAAACAGGAGAGGGGGTGACAGAGTGAAAGAACTTTCTAGGCAGGAAACCTTCTGGATACACAAGCTAAATACTCTGTATCCAGGGGGTTTAAATGAAGATATAGACATTTGGTCCCTGTATTAAGTTTCTGTGTTCCCAACCATATTTTACTTGTTTATATATTTTTTAGTATATATATATTTTTTAGCATTTTTTAACTACTTAAGGGATTTTTTTCATAAGTAACAGATTTTTAACTTTTGTCTCTTTGTCCTTTTAGTTTACTTCTTAGGACATGCCTTCTTAATATGTACTAGGATTGATTAGATCACCTTAATGCTCCTCTATTAGTGATCGGCTTTGCAGACTTTTCATGTTTCCTATTTCAGTTGGATGGTGATATTTATTGCCCATTAGAGTAACCTCCCTGGTCTATATGGCCACTAATGTACTCATGTACGTTTTTTACTATGTGTAACACTGTTTTCTCTCTTTTAGTCTCATCAATCGCGTGTGGTTAGCTATGTTTGTTGTTAATAAAGTTTTTGTGATGTTTATGATATGTTGCTATTAGCTACCAGTGACGCGCGCAACCGGGACCATTAACCCGCCCCCATTACTTTCCCATTGGCTGTGAGAGTTGATAGCCCAGCCAATGAGGTACGATCGTGTAATATTTATAACTGATCCGGAACCACTTCAATTTATATCCCTGATGAAGAAACGTTTTCGTTTCGAAACGCGTTGGATGACTGGACAAGAGCTCAACCTCTAATCTATTACCCCACCATCTGAGCTGATCGAGTGTGAACGGCGCGATTACCAGCGCTCCCCCTCCGTGGTGACGTCATCGACCCGGAAGTGCTTCTGCACAGAGGGGAGTGAGAGGACCCGGCCGGTGTGGAGCTGTGCTCTGGAAAAGGACTGCAAGTGGCAGCAGCAGCTTTGGACTCGTGCTCTTGGGGGAAAAGAACTTTTTTAGAGGCGATCTACTTACCTACTTACCAATAGGATCCTGTATCCGAGACACCAGCGCCATAACCCTTGAGAGGATACTCCTTCCGGTTTCCTGAGGCGTTGGGTAACATTATCCCTAACTGCATTTATTTATCTTTATTGATGTACGCACATTACTTACCCTAATTTATTGTACCTTCATTATATTGTTTTATGCACTATGAGCGTTGTGCGCTGTGTCTTTTTTGTCTTTATATACATAGTTATGCCTGCTACAAATGTAAAGAAAAATTACATACTGATGTACACTTGTAGTTCTAACATATAAGTGAGTGACGTGTGTATGTACACAATCATATAGAGCTGTGTAACGCGTTGTCACGGATACATATATAGTAAGGTGCCATATTTGACCATCATGTGTTTGCTGCATTTCAGAGATGTCGGGGAAGATACAATCGGATCAATGTATGATTTCAGAAGAGTCTACCTTTATATGAGATGATTGTGAGGAGGAGCCACCGACTACTATACTACATATGGAACTCATTTTATATTGCTTGCAGCGCTTATTAACAAACAATTAAAAATGTGATACCCTTAAGCCTATATTGCATAAGCACTTAATTAACATAATGATGTTGCAAAAGAGTGCCTCATGAATTTTTATGGAGTGTTCTTTAATGACTACTATCATTTTATGGCATGGTGTGTTTTATATATAACAACCATTCCCACTCTGCTAACACATTTGTGTATTCTATTGTGTAATGGAACGTATGACTGTCGAAACTATGTAACAATAATAATAATAATAATAATACTTATAATATGAGCATGTTCATGTATAGCGCTGCTAGTTGTACACAGCGCTTTACAGACACATTTTTCAGGCTGAGGTCCCTGGCCCGTGGAACTTACAATTTATTTTTTGCCGCCTGAGGCACAGGGAGATAAAGTGACTTGCCCAAGGTCACAAGGAGCCGACACCGGGAATTGAAAAGACTCCCCTGCTTCAAACTCTCAGTGCCAGTGTGTGTCTTTACTCACTGAGCCACTCCTTCTCCCAATGTAAAGGACACTTACAACCAACTAGCCATTTATTGTTAAAAATCTCTTGTTACATGGGTATGTTGATAAAATGGTTTGGGACTGTAGCAAATAATGTTATTGGCCAGATGTTGTGGTCCCCTACAATGCATGATGTTCTGAATATTACATCAACATCATGTAATGAAGTACGTTTCTGTGTATATTTCATTAACCTAACTAACTATAGTTTACTGTGTTTATTAAACGTTCTAAAAATACATAGTATAGTCAATATGATGATATAAGCTACCATAATAAAGCTGGTGTTATCATTTGTCGGTGTTATACATGGATCCTACACAAATTGATACAGACACAAACAGTTGTCTTAAAAAGTGTGTCTATGCTAATGTGCACGTGATTGACGTTACAATTGTGAGAATACTTGATAATTATCATCATGATAATGATGAAGTGACGTGATTTATATTCCAAAAATATTACCAACATTGTCATATTGGTAAATTAGAAATGCTAAATGACAGTAACATTTGCGACAAAATTGTCTTTTCTGTTAACAGTTTTACACTTGGTACATGTAGGACACATCGACACACGTGTGACTTATACATACACATGTCACAAATTTAAATTAATGTTGACTATTAATTCCTAGCATTAATAAACATCTACATTGCTAAATATAAGATGTAGTACGCATTGTTGTGATTACAGGCATTCATGCATGGAGTGTTATGATCAGTCAATTTCATCCGTGATGAATGAGCTCCCGTAAGTAAACAAATAAGTACAGTTATCCCCTTGTCTCCAAACACCTCTATATTACATTAATGGAATTTATAAGGAAACATACATAAAATGTGATGAAATGTGAGTAATCATTTTCTAATACAATGCACATGAAAGCTCAAGAGTAGCTAAATGCATATACATGATACAGAAAGTACATATATGTAACATTTGTGTTTAAACCAATATGTTGGGTTTTGACTTCAAATAATTATAGGAAGATTGATGTAGGCACATCTTATGAGAGATGTCAGCAAATATACATACCATGATCAGTCATACTGGAGATATACCTATAATGCAAAGGAACAATATATAAATTGCAAACATTGACATGCCATCTTCAGTACCGTAAACAACACAGCAAAGTGTGTATTTGGTGTTAAATGTGCAACACCATGTATATTTAATCACATTCCAAATGTAAATCAGCCTGGTGTACACATCATATGGATGTACATGTTACACTGCACCAATAACATTGTATGTAAGCATACTAGAAGCATGAATGAGTATGGGCATAATATGTGTATTGTCTTAGCATAAGGAACAACACAATGCTAAAATTTTTGTGCTTTGTTACCCCAGTTGTATTCACATACTGCACCGACACACTTTATTCGAGCAAATACCCAGTATGTACCTGGCAGATACCTGGAATGCGCCGCTCCTCACCTCTGACAAGCCCCGTTGCGTTTGCCTTCCCAGCCTGGGTTCATGCCTGGCTGACGGGCGGCTGATCTGTTAAATGATAATGATTAGGATTTAATAGGCTGCAATGCTTCGCGTGTCTACCAGATGGCATAAATTCATGAATTGTAATGCAGTATATATATATACTGTGCAGTATTGCAGCTAGCGGGAATAAAATGCTTCAATCCCTGCTTGCAAAATACCTCAATGCACTCGGGCAGAAAACAGTCACAAACCTCAATACACCCGGGTATACCCGAATTCGTGGGACTAGCCGAGCTCGAATAAAGTGTGTTGCCAGTGTACACACAACTAAAGTACAATTGAAGAGGGATTATATAACCTGTGCAACAATAACATACCGGTGCCACATCCCTTTGTGCACACAGCAGAGAAAAGAAAGGTGTGCAACCCATATTCATCTGTGTCCTACCAGAAGGGTATATAAAAAAACATTATTTTTAAGATAACATAATGTAACTATAAAAGTAGAACTTGGAACATATATGTTTTTACTTACAAGAAAAAAATGAATTGATGAGATTCTGGCGTGTCTGGCCACCACTGGCTGTTTGTTCATTTTCAGCAGCTACATGGGTGGGATGCTCGTCTACCAAAGCCACAGCTAGGTCTGATTGTACATTGTGCCTGAGTGCAACATTGTGCAAAATGCAACAGGCAAGGATAATATCAGACACTTTTTGAGGCTTGTATAGAAGAGCCCCACCAGTTCTGTCCAGACACCTAAATCTGGTCTTGAGTAGGCCAAATGTCCTCTCTATAACAGATCTTGTAGATATATGGGCTGCATTGTACCTCTCCTCTGCTTCAGTTTGAGGGTTTAGCACCGGAGTCAAGAGCCACGGCCTAATTCCGTATCCTGAGTCACCTATAATGAATGGAGCACACATAAGCTGACATTAGTGATCAAATTGTACAATGCCAACATTCCTAAATAAAAATGTGTTTTGTGTTAGAACATGTAAATGTGTACTCACCCAGCAGCCAACCATGTTCAAAATGTCCCTCTTCGAACGCATGGAAGACTGAAGAGTTCCTCAGGATAGAGGAATCGTGACTGGAACCAGGGAATTTGGGTACCACATGCATTATCCTCATCGTCGCATCACATACCACCTGTACATTGAGTGAATGGTAGTGCTTACGATTGCGGTACACATGCTCACTCTGACTAGGTGCAATCAAAGCAACATGTGTGCAATCGATTGCACCCAGCACACATGGTATCCCTGCTATATTATAAAAGCCAGTCCTGACTTCCAGCCACTCTGTCGCCTCTGTAGGAAAATGAATATAATTCCTAGCGCGTCTATTGAGTGCATAGAGAAACTGGGTCAAGGCCCGCGAGAATGTAGATTGCGAGACCCCGCCCACTATGCCCACAGTTGTCTGGTATGACGTGGAAGCAAGATAATGTAATGAGCACAGCATTTTAACAAGCCCAGGGACTGCACGACCTCTGGCTGTGAAAAAATCTAAATCTCCCCTTATCTCCTCATAAAGAGATAAGATTGCTGCTGAACTCAAACGATAGCGACTTACAATCTCCTCCTCACTCATCCCATCTAACAGGGTTCTCTCCCTGTACACACGCGGACGAGGCACAACTTGTCTCCTCTGTCTTCTCCTCTGATCTCCTGTCCCTCTACCTGTCCCTCGGCCTGTCCCTCTCCCTGTCCCTGTCGTATCCGCGTGACTGTCCCTGTCACTGTCCCTCGGTGTGTCCCTCCCTTGCCCTATATGATTCTCTTGATCAGCAAGCATGTCATAGAAAAGAATGTTCCTCCGTCTCCTAAACAATCGCAACATTTTGAAATGAGTAGCTGTGAATGAGCAGGTAATGGGCGTCCTTTAAATAGGTATGTGATGATGTCAGGTGACATAGTAAAATGCAAGGTGTTACATTAACATAATAAAGTACTTCTGTGGCAAGCTGTGTGCAGTTGTTGTTATAAGTATTTGTTGTGTGTATTCTGCAGGGAATGATGATATTTGCCAATGATGTGACGTGAAGCTTTGTACAAACATTGCTTGCAAATAAATAGTTGCATGTGCAATGCATGTAAAACTTCTGAACGCAACAGTCAGTCATGTAATTAGACAAAAAGGCTGAGATTGACGTGGGAAAAGTTTTGTGTAACATGTGTAATTAGCCATGTTATTGTCACATGTTGACAACAATGAATAGTCGTGTGCATATGCATGCATTTCTGTAATGAGGATAGTTGCTATAGAATGAGTTTACAAGGTGTCCCAATGATGAATTACTGTACATGTGTGTATAAGTTAAGTTGAAGTGCTTGTAATGCAACGGTTACAATGTAAACATGCAATGTGATTGATCGTCCAATAAGTGATGTCATGAAAATAGGGAGGACCAAACGTAGATGTAAACATGAGAATTTAGATGTACATGAACGTTTAAAGATGCGTGACACATTACAAGCATTGTGTAATGTAAAGGAACATGAATATACGGTGTATGTGTGACATGTGTGACATGTGTAACATCATGTAAATAATTGTCGCTCAGTTCAATAAAATGTGTGATATGATGTGAGGTTCTCCTTTAAGAGTAGAGTATAGTATTTTCCCTTGACACATCATCACATGATGAGTAATGTGACCCGCAAATGCTGAAAACATGTCAAAGTATAATGTTATGCAAATAATACACGTCAGCTGTGACACAATGCAGGGAATGCCCCCACACTGTAATGCAAATGACGTTTGTATTGTGAGCAATGAAACGTAAACAGTACTATACTGTTATACGTCCCCGCTCCATAGACTCCATTGATGTACAGAAGAGTTTTTTTTTCTAAGTGCCGTTCCGGCAGCCTTAGCGATCGTTCTCCCCTCCAAACTGCCAACTTTAGTTGGCGGCAGAAATTGGCCAAAACATCTCAATTTCGTAGTGCCGATCAGCCCCGATAAGCTGATTTTTTTTGTTGAATCCAGCCGATTTAAAAAAGTGGCGATCAGTGGCGAAAACAGGCTTATCGGCAGCCGACTGGCCATAACAAAATTATCGGCTCCGAAACCTGGCGAAATCAAGCACTTATCGGCGCTTACTGAATCTCAAACCCAATTTTGGCTATAAAATGGCGATAATTCCCTTATCAACGCTTACTGCATGAGGCACTATGTCCTCTCCTGTGAGACTTGTGCTAGGACCAAGACCCCTCGAGCATCACCTGTGGGTTTACTGCAGCCCCTTCCGGTTCCAACTCGTCCTTGGGGGTCCATATCAATGGATTTTATTGTTGACCTGCCCCAATCAAGTGGACATAATACCATCCTGGTAGTGGTGGATCGACTTACAAAGATGGCTCACTTCATTGCAGCACTGAATCTTCCTTCTGCAGACCAGACAGCCAAGTTGATTGTGAAAGAGGTGTTTCGGCTTCACGGGGCTCCTGATGAGATCATATCCGATAGAGGGGTACAATTCACTTCAAAATTTTGGAGGACCTTCTCTTCCTCTCTAGGAATTCGTTTAAATTTATCGTCTGGCTATCATCCACAATCCAATGGCCAGACAGAAAGGACCAATCAGACTTTGGAACAATACTTACGATGTTTTGTTTGTCATCTCCAGGATGACTGGATTGATTTCCTACCATTAGCTGAGTTTTCATACAACAATTCACATCATTCTTCGACTCAGAAGAGCCCCTTTTTCTCAAATTATGGATTTCATCCAACCTTTATTCCTCGTTTTCCATCTTCGGGCCCCATTCCGGCAGTTACATAGAAACTGGAGACTCTGCGAGACATCCAGGAGACCCTCAAAGAGACACTTCGTGAGACTCAAGTAAAGTACAAAAGAACAGCAGACCAACACCGCAGACCCTCCCAAGAATTTCAAGTCGGGGATAAAGTCTGGCTTTCTACAAGAAATCTACGTCTAAAGGTTCCAACCATTAAATTGGGCCACAAATACATCGGGCCATTTCGCATCTCAGCACTAAATCCAGTGTCCTTCAGATTAGAGCTTCCTGAGACCATCAAAATACACCCATTTTATTCTTCTCTGCTGAAACCTTTCCGTGAGAATCCGTTTCCTGGACGGAGACTTCCTCCCCCTGAACCCGTCCTCGTGGATAACGAAGAGGAATTCATTGTGGAGAGAATTTTGGATTCCAGGTTACACCGAGGGAAACTACAGTACCTGGTTCACTGGGGGGGCTATGGCCCAGAGGAAAGATCTTGGGAACCCAAAGATTTTGTACATGCTCCGCGACTAGTCAAAGCTTTTCACCGGAGATATCCAGACAAGCCTAGCAAGGATCGTCCGGAGAACGCTCTTGGGAGGGGGGAGTAATGTCATATTCTCTAGCCTGCTGTTCCCATGCTTGGCCACCGGGACTGCTGCCACTCTCAATGTCTGGTTCTAGCCTGCAGTACCTATACTTGCCCACCGGGAGTGCTGCTGCTAAACTAAGGAACATTCCAGACTCTGATACCTGACACCTCTGCACCTGTGCTCCACCTCCCAGCCTGCCTATATAAACCTCCCTTTCCTGTTCCTCTTTGCCTGTTTATACTGGTTCCTTAGCTTCTGCAAGGTTCCTGTGTTTACTGCTGTGCTAGCTATTGCTATCCTCCTGTTCCAGTTTCCTCGTTGCCAACCTCTGCTTGTTTCCTGACTTCGCTACCTGCCGCCTGCCTCGGACCCCTGCTTGTTTCCTGACTTCGCTACCTGCCGCCTGACTCGGACCCCTGCTTGTTTCCTGACTTCGCTCCCTGCTGTTCCTGCCACTGGGATCCACTTCAGCCGAAGTCCAATCCTTGACAATATATCATCTGTTATATATATTTATGTGTGATTTATACAGCCTGCCATAATCTCACCGTGACAGGCTTGTATAATAACTGGTGGCAGCGGCGGGATTGAACTGGACCTAGATTACAGTATTCTGCGGGATACTGTGATCTAGTGGGGACTCGATGGTAATTGCGAGTTCCTGGGTCTAACGATATTGAACACACGTTAGTGCAACAAGTAACGCAAGTTGTCACATCACCGCACCTGCTGCGACCCAGAACCATGAGTGAAGCGGAGAATGCCTATTACCTGAAAACTAGAAATCAGCTAAAAGACAAGTGCCGTGAATATGGACTGGAATATATGGACCAGGAGGTCGAGGACATGATTGCCGCAATCACAGCACATGAAGCCGAGCTTGCAGAGTCTCAGGATACGACTCAGCTTGCCCTTGTACAGCCGCCCGGAGATCAGGGACTGAACCCAGTTCCGGAGCGGCAGGATCCCGGGGAGGGGACAAGTGCACCTCCCGGGACAAGTGCGACAAGAGGGGCACTGATGGCTACGGCCACCAGTCCGTTTACCTCTGAAATGTTGGTACTGATTACAACGTGGGGAGACCGAGGGACAGCGGAGGAGCAGCTAAAGTTTATCTCAATGGCAGTGAACAGACCCGCTTATTGCCCCCCGGTCCAAACCCGCAAAGATGAACTCCAACTGGACAAGCACAGTCTCACCAAATACGTGGAAGGCACTGATCAGATCGACATGTTTTAAAGGAACTTTGAAGCGCAGTGCCGGTGGTACAAGGTGCTTCCCGAGCATAGGGTTGCACGCTTGGACCCGCTACTCTCTGGCTTGGCTAAGCAGACCTTGATGGCGCTTACAGAGGAGTTTGCTGATGACTATGACCACCTGAAAGAACTTTTGCTGTTTCAGCACGGTTTTACCCCTGAAGCTTACCAGGGTAAGTTCCGGCTGGAGGAGAGGCACCCTCAGGAGACCTATGTCACTTATGTGACCCGCATGGCTTTGTACGGGTTACACTGGGTGGAGGGCTCTGAGGCCAGGACTTACCAACGCCTGCTGGACCTCATCTTTCAGGAGCAGCTCATGCAGCAGTGCCCGCTGGCGGTGAGGGCTTTTGTGTATGATAAAAAGCCCAAGACCTAAACTGAGGTGGCGAGGATGGCAGATGACTATGTAGTCAGCCGGTCCCAGATGACCACCAAGGCGCCAGCCAAAGTGGCGATTGCGCCGGTGCCGGCCAAGAAAGCTGTGAGTACCCCCCAGTGGACCCAAAAGCCGCCTGCGGGCAGCGGGTCACAGAAGGCGGGAGAGCTCCGGCATGAGCGCCGGTGCTACAATTGCAACAGCACTGGTCACCTCAGACCAGATTGCCTGGAACCCCTGCGTTCCAACAGACCCTATCGAGGACAACGCACCCCAGCTGCAAAGCCACTAGCCCACGTGCGGGTGGCTTCCACCAAGGAGCCAGGATCGGTCATGGAAGCAACTCCCAGCGAGACGTCCCATGTCACCCCTATCCCGGTTTCATCTGTGCCTAACGCCAGGAGCGGAGGACATCTCAGTGCAGACCTGCAGCAGATGGACAGCCGGAGCAAACATCTCACCCCGGTCACAGTCGGTGACCGGCAAGCAGTCGTCTTGCTTGATTCAGGAGCTGCAGTGACCCTGGTCTGACCTGATATGGTCCAGCCAGAGGAATTGCTCCCAGGCCCTGGGATGTAGATCACTGTGGCCGATGGAGAGCCACGTTTCCTGCAGGTGGCCCGCATCTTTTTGGATTGGGGGGTGGGCAAGAGTGTGCGGGAGGTGGGGGTTTTACCCGGTTTGGATGCCGACATTCTTTTGGGCAACGACCTGGGACCGATGACCTGCACCTACGACCGTGTGCCCCAGCCCGCTGCAGTAGCGGCAGTTACCAGGAGCCAGACCGCGGCAATGCCGGCGGCGGCCACTCCAGTCCCCCAGCCTTTGGGAGCAACGTTAGTGGAGGGCGCAGAAGAGCCCGGGGAGGTAAGCCAGGATCAGTTGCAACCACAGGCTGACGTACTGTTCCCTCTTACCCTGTCCCCTTCCCCAGACAATGACATGACTGGGGGGTGGCCAGAATTAGGAGCCCAGTTTAGGGAGGCAGTAAAGGCAGACCCTACCCTTGCCGGCTTGAGACTTCGGGCATCCGAATCTCAGGCAGGGGAGGGCACTGAACGCTGCCTATGGCATAAGGGACTCCTATACAGAGAAGAAGGGAACCCGGGGATAGAGGAGGGATTGACCGGTAAGCGACAGCTAGTAGTGCCCCAGGGGTACCGACAGCAATTGTTACGGGTAGCTCACTCTATTCCGTTAGCGGGACATCAGGAGGTCACTAGGACGCGAGCCCGGTTATTGCAGCGTTACTACTGGCCGGGGGCATCCCGAGATGCGTGCAATTTCTGCCGCTCTTGTGATGCCTGCCAGCGAGTAGGTAAGGCGGGCGACCGTGTGAAGGCACCCCTGAAACCCCTACCGATAATAGGGGAACCCTTCCAGAAGGTAGCGATGGACCTGATAGGACCCCTCATGATTCCTAGCAGGTCAGGGAAGCGCTACATCCTCACGGTAGTGGATTTTGCCACCCGGTACCCTGAGGCGGTAGCGCTTGGCACCATAAGTGCCAAGACAGTGGCAGCAGCTTTGCTGAACATTTTTGCTAGGGTAGGTTTCCCTAGAGAGATCCTAACTGATCAGGGGTCGCAGTTCATGAGTGAACTGTTACATTGTCTCTGGGATGCCTGCGGTGTACAGCACCGGCGCACTACCCCTTACCATCCCCAGACCAACGGGTTATGTGAGAGGTTCAATGGGACCCTGAAGCAGATGCTTTGGACCTTTATAGAGGTGGAGGGGAAAGACTGGGAGATTCACCTGCAGCACTTGCTGTTTGCATACCGAGAGGTACCGCAAGAATCTACAGGCTTCTCCCCCTTCGAGCTCCTATATGGCCGCAGGGTACGTGTACCTCTGGACCTATTCCGTGAGGGATGGGAAGGGGAGACTACTGCTACTGATGCTTCAGTGATCTAGTATGTAGTAGATCTCAGAGACCGGTTAGAGATGCTCATGGGGGTGGCCCAGGACCACTTCAGGGCTGCTCAGACCAAGCAGAAGCGATGGTATGACCAGCAGGCTCGTAGCAGAGAATTCATCCCA
The DNA here is from genome assembly GCF_040206685.1 of Ascaphus truei. Classification (NCBI taxonomy): domain Eukaryota; kingdom Metazoa; phylum Chordata; class Amphibia; order Anura; family Ascaphidae; genus Ascaphus; species Ascaphus truei. Next base: position 218,710,874 of record NC_134487.1, read on the forward strand.
GGACAGCAGGTGCTTGTTCTCAAACCCACTCGGGAGAACAAGCTGATGGCTGCCTGGTCGGGATCGTACTCGGTTATCCGAAAGATGAATGAGTGCAACTATGTTGTACAGGTAGCGCCTGAGAGGCACAAAACCTACCACATCAACATGTTGAAAGAGTACAGAGCACCGAGTATGGGAGCAGTGCTGGCCATTTATAGCCCACTGCTGGAAGATCCGGCGAGCAATGCTCTGCCTGATCTCCTAGGGGAGCAAAGCAGGGAAACACTGTAGAGCAGGTAGAGATAGGGGCACAGCTGAGTGCTAGGCAGAAGGGAGAAGCCAGGGACATGCTAGCTCAGTATAGCGCCCTCTTCACTGACATGCCAGGGACCACACATCTCACTAAACACCCAGTACACACAGGGGACCTGCAGCCTCTGCATAAGCACGCTTACTGCTGCGGCACAGTTTATTCGAGCATTTGCCCGTTCTGTGCCGCAGCAGTAGCCTGGCGCGCGCCCGAGTGTGACGGGCGCACGCCGAAGCAGCGGAAGAGCGCCCTCCGATCGGGGCGCTCTCCCTACCGCTGCCGGGTCCGCCGGGTCCCCCGGAACCCCCTGCCGCTGTCCCGCGATCGCGGGACACCAGGGCTCCCTCGGGGAGCCCCTGGACACGCGTGCAGGGGGCGCACGCTCCCGATGACGCGTGACCGCGCGTCTATGACGCGCGGCACGCCGAGGGGCGGCCACTAGCAAGCCGGGAGATTTCCCGGCTTGCGGTACCGACCACACTTCAATAAAGTGTGTCGGTAGTGTATAGAGTGTCAGCAGAGGTCAAGACCAGTATGGAGAGAGAGATTGAGGAGATGCTGACCCTAGGGGTAATTACTCCATCCCAGAGCCCTTGGGCAAGTCCAGTAGTCCTAGTTCCTAAAAAGGACAAGACCACCAGGTTTTGTGTGGACTACCGGTTGCTCAACGCTGGGACGGTGTCAGATGCTTACCCCATGCCCCGCATGGATGAGTTACTAGATGAACTCGCGGGGGCAAAGTATCTGGCCACCATGGATTTGAGCAAAGGCTATTGGCAAATCCCACTGACCCTGGAGGCTAGGGAGAAGTCAGCATTCATCACTCCAAGTGGCCTCTATGAGTTCTTAGTGATGCCATTTGGGATGAAGAATGCCCCGGCTACATTCCAACGCCTGGTCAATAGGTTACTGGAAGGGATGCAGAGCTATGCCAGGGCTTACTTAGATGACATTGCTGTCTTTAGTAATTCCTGGGAATCCCACTTAGGACATGTGTCTGCGGTGCTGGGTAGGATCAGGGAGGCTGGGCTTACCTTAAAACCCACTAAGTGTATGGTAGGGATGGCAGAAGTCCTGTACTTAGGGCACAGGGTGGGTGGAGGGCATCTCAAGCCAGAGCCAGCCAAGGTAGAAGCCATAGTTGAGTGGCCTGTTCCAAAAACCAAGAAACAGGTAATGGCATTTTTGGGCACCGCAGGGTACTATAGGAAATTTGTCCCACAGTACAGCGCCCTGGCCAAACCCCTGACTGATCTGACCAAGAAGCAACTGCCTGTGCTTATTACCTGGACTCCTGCCTGTGAAACTGCTTTCCAGGCCCTGAAGACTGCGCTTGCTGGAGCCCCTATACTGGCTGCCCCAGACTATACCAAGCATTTTCTTATACAAACTGATGCCTCAGACTTTGGTGTGGGGCTGTGTTAAGCAGGTGGGGGACGACGGCAAAGAACACCCTGTGGTGTATCTAAGTCGCAAACTGCTCCCCAGGGAAGTGGCATATGCCACCATTGAGAAGGAGTGCTTGGCCATTGTGTGGGCACTCAAAAAGCTTCAGCCCTATGTATATGGAAGGGCTTTCACAGTCATCACAGACCACAATCCCCTGAGTTGGCTACAGAGGGTATCAGGGGAAAATGCCAAGTTGCTGAGATGGAGCTTGGCTTTGCAAGAATTTGAATTTACCATTCAACACAAAAAGGGCAGTGAAAACAGCAATGCTGATGGACTTTCACGCCAGGACTATCCCTCTGAGACTGAGTTCATTAATGGTGCCAGCAGTGCCCCACTCCCCGTTAGGGCCAGTGGGCCACAGGACACTCATTAAGAAGGGGAGGTGTAGAGGGAGAAAGGGGGTGGCCCAGGATTGAAGGGGTTACACCCCATTTGGCCATCCCCTGACCTCCCCCGGGAGTCAAAGGGTTAACTGGGCTAAGACCCAGAACGGTGATTTAACCCCTGTAATGACATGTACATGTGTATTCCCCTGTTTTTTCCTGTTTTATTGTAACATCTGGTCTGCAGCCCACACACCCTGGGATCCATCCAGGAGCACAAGGGTTAATAGTTGTATAGTGATTATAGCCCTTTGTGTAATTTTCCCGCCTTTTCAGGCACCATTTTGCAGGTTCCCATAGGCCGCCATTAGGGCTCAATGCTTCTTAATGGTGAATCTTGCTGTGGAGTCCGGTTCCTGAGAAGACCAGCAGATGGCGTCCGAGAGGGAGAGCGGCGGTTTCCCATTGAAAGTCAATGGGCTCATTGACTTCAATGGACAAACCCTCGAGAGAGCTTTCCAGGAACAAGTTGGCTGCCGTCCAAACCGCTTAACCGCAAAGCGGATACATTTTCAATAGGAGAGCTTTGATCACTTACAAGCCAAGTTCAACGACAAGTGGCGTGGGAATAAACAGTTCTAGGGCCCCTAGGAATAAAATTATTTCTGTCCCTAGTTCCTAGACCTCCCCCCACTCGACCACAACCGGGTCCCCGTATCCTGGACCCCCGATAAGGGTCGAACCGAGGAGAGCGGGCCGCACCATAGGTTCCAATGGCGGCGGCAGAAACAGCTCAGGAAAACGGCTAAGTGTCAAATGCAGAAATTTTGTATTCCATAGCTCCGGTTCCGGAGGGTCCAGAGAGTCAGGGTTTGGGGTATCTGTAGCCACTGCTCCAGCATCACTGCAGAACCATCCTTGACCCTCTGGGACCAACCCGACGGAGTATGGACCCCCTTGACAGTTCGGGATTTTTCCCATAGACTTCAATGGCGGCCAAACCCCATTGACCGGCTAAGGCGGAAAACCCCCATTGACTTCAACGGCGGCATCGCCCCGTTGAAAGTCTATGGCGGGGATTCCCATAGCCGCCAATGGCGGCGGTTTGCCATTGAGAGTCTATGGTGGCGGAACCCGTTGTTTTCAATGGGGATTTAGTGAAAAACGGTGATTTCATTTACAGCGGAGTTTTGTGTATTAAAATGTAAAACGGTTTTAAGTGTATTTGTGTATCTCTGGTTTCCCAGGTCGTAGCAGGTCGCAAATTGGACCATAGGGTGTCCCAGTTCCGGCATTAAGAAATGGGAAGTTTGGACCTGCTGGACCCAAAGGAACCGGATATTTTAATATGTTCATGTTTTATCCAACATACTGTATTCCCAGAGATGGGTAAAACTCAGAGGAAATTCCTTTGCATACCAGAGTAGCATATGGCCAGAAAGGTAACCCCATGTCTAGGACCTGAGTATGTTTCAAAGGATTTTGTCACCGCCACTGTTTGCATGACGGTGGAGACTCCTCAAACCAGAGCAGTCTTCAAGTGTTCCATTTCACACCTCACAACAAAGGATTTCCTGCCAGGTACTCCATTTGGTAGACTAGCTGGCATTCCTGATATAGAGGAGGGGTTGTAGAAATGGGACCCCAGAGCTCTACTGCGCATATCCCAACTAGCCAGGGGCATGGGTCAAAAAGTGTTCCCACATTATCCACTTGCTAGAGTTAATTGCAAACCAATCCACGGTACTCAAGGTTAAGGATAGGGCACAAAAGGTTTATAAACTGATGTTCACCCTGTATCCTTGGTCTTCAATTTATCATCTGATGGCTACCTGATTGCGAGAGAATTGCTATGCTATATACTTCTCATTCCCCAACCCCAAAGTAAGTGTACTTCTTGTCTGTTACTGTATTATTCGTGTGTTCACCTATCCAAAGGAATAAATATACTTTATCATATCTAAGACTCGTCCCAGTTCAGACCCAGTGATAAATATATATCATCTGTTATATATATTTATGTTTGACTTATACAGCCTGCCATAATCTCACCGTGACAGTGTTACCTTGGATTTCCCTGGCTTTGACCCCTGCTTACCCTGGACTACTCTGCTCTCTGGTATCCCTCTGAACCCTGCTACGCATACTACTTCACTTACCTCTGGCTTCCTAGGACCTGGCTTACACTCTGACGACTCTAACCTCTGGACTCCTGAACATTGGCACACAGACACGACTATTCTTACGGACATCCCCAAGCGTTGCAAGTATACACTAACAACTCTTCCAACAGGCCCCGTAACGCCATACCACACTCCGGGCTTGCTCCCACTGCTGTGGGTGTGTGGTATCATACCATTCCCACCTCAGTACTGGGGTCTAGCCAGGTCTGTGGGCATACAGACCCCTTGGATAATAAATCTAAAAGAAACCAGAACAGCAACAAAAAATGCAAAAATGCACAAAGCAGCGCACTGCCCAGGAAAATAGGGAGACAGGTGGTAAAAAAATATGCATTGCCCAATCATCATTACAAAAAGGAGGTGTGAACCCTCCTAAGCGAGTACAAGGAGTAGTTCTTGATAAAGCACATTTGCGTGAAACGCGTAGAAGGGTTCACACCTCCTTTTTGTAATGTTGGTTGGTCAAAACATTTTTCATATTTTTTTTACCACCTATCTCCCTTTATTCCTGGGCAGTGCGCTGCTTTGAGATTTTTTTGTTGCTGTTCTGACATATCTGCGACTGGACATCTTCAAAGAATGTATTTGGCTTTAGGAGTGGGTAAGATATAATGAAAATCTTTGAAGATTGACGACAAGATTGACTACAATCTTTGGTGCGTTCTTTGGACTTTTATTATATAAATTGTCTGCCATGAGGTGCGGTGAAGTGAGAACATCATTTTTCTGTTACCTTCAGGAGGCCTAAGAAATGTAAGACTATAGTCACTCACCTAGTAGTATACCCACGTCTTAAGAAAAGCCTTAATTCTATGATATTTTGATGGGGATTAATTGATTATAATTCCGGGACTATTGGAGCACCCACTACCTGCATACTCTGAATTTTTCTAAAAGAAACCAGTTTAAACCAATGTGGCTAAATAAACAAATAGGGGGAAAAATTGAAAGAATGAGGCAGGCAATTAGATTCTTAGGGGCCTATGCAATAAGCGTTCATAATCCACTTATCGAGCACTTATCGCCCAATATGCCTACAACGATTCTGTAAAATGGATTGGAAGTATATCTCTCTATATTTGCTCTCTAAGCTGATAAACGATGTCATTGTTGCCCGTGGGGCATTTTGGTTCACGTGCCTCCGAGTGCATTGTGCACGGATGGCATTAGGTGAGTGACAACCCGCTTTTGCCGATCCTATGTCTTAGGCTGTTTTTGTTAAAATTATTTAATAACGTTTTTTAGTGTTGAAGTTTTTAGGTGTCCTATCAGGGCTGGCGCTGGCTTCAACCACGAAGGAGCACTAAGCTCATTGGATGGCGACGCGTGACATTATCACTGGCGCGAAAAATAAAAATACGTAAATGCTGGTTCTTTCTGTACATCTGCTGATTAAACCTTGATAAAGGGCTTACGGCTTGAAACGCGTAGGTGCGTTACCACTATCTAGGCGGTCCGTTATGATCCTTTAAATAAATATTTTCTATTTTTCTAATGTGAGCCTCCTCCTATTATTTGTGTTTGTGCTCTGCCTTTTTCCATTTTGCTTGCTTACCTTCATGGGCAGATATTGCACGCCATTTGATCCGCAACATGGACTACGTGGATGGAGAGGGCCAATAGACACTTACTGAGTGAGTTACCTCAGCCTTGTTTCCTCATTTATTGTTTATTCGTCAGCTTGGGGACATATAGTGTACTTTTATATATGTGCTTAGACCACTGGCAGCACTAGGTACTATAGCCCCTTTCCCTTGCCATGGGATTCTGATATTGCAAATAACCTTTATGGAGTCCAAATGCAGCATCTTCACAGCATTATAAGGACACAGTTAACCTTTGTAGCACCTGGTTTCCTATCTATTCTATGACAACGATTCTGTAAGCGTCAATAAGTGGGTGATAAAAGACTTAATCGCAAAATTTTTATCCTTCAAAAAAAAAACATCGCTGAGTGAGTTATCGGCAGGTTCTGAAACTCGTGCAATTCTAGTAGCCGCGATTAGGTTATCGAGGCCTATCACGGCGAGTTTCTCACAAAATACTCACACCAGGAAAAGTTGGCGTGAATGTGGTGAGAACCTGCTGAGAAGCGGTGAGACAGGACTTAGAAACAAAATGTTTTTTTGCTGCATCAGATTGATGCCGGGGGTCTCCGGAGCTGATACCCATTAATATCAGCACCGGAGACCCCCCGGCATGAATCCCATGCAAAAAAAAATGCATTTACAGGCAACTTCATTACGTTAGCAGCTAACCACTGGCCTCTGGTAACAATCCTGTGTCCCAATTTTTTTTTACCAATACAATTAAATAAATACATTTCCCTCCTCCCCAACACATACAGTACTGTAATGGGCAAAATAACTATTATCCAGAAATTGATAATGGCTCAATTGCCCATTATTATATCAAACATTAGCCAGCCAGCATAAATAAAGTAAATAAACCTTTCTACTTACCCCTGCCATCATGAAGGGCATCCTTGTCAGCATACTGCAGGGCTATGTCCTATGTTGCCAGAAAGAATGCAATCAATAATACAATCTAATGGCCCCTAACCCCTTGATCACCTTAGTGATTAATAACCACTATAGTAATTAACCCACCCTTCCCCGCTACCCATCCTGGGCCCAATATACCCACACTGTACCCATTGATTGGCATAATGATACATCATACCCGTATAATATGGACATGATAAGCCACTATAGCAGTCTATGGTCGCCGAAATAAAAAAGCCTCAAGGCCAAAAATACACAATAATAAATCATATACACAAGTACCTAAACACCACAATTCAAGACATAAAAGCACAAGCCAACAAACCAATAAAATACATAAAAGCACTAGTCAACCAATCAATGAATTAATTTTAAACACTATCCAAGAAATCAATTAATTAATAAAAACCACTAGGCAACACATCAATTAAAACCAGTAGCCAACAAAAAAAATCTTTAAATAAAAACGTTAAACAATCGGAAAATCAAATTAAAACAAGCCATCAAAATTACAAACTATTTAAGACAAACAATAAACAGAAACATACAAAACAACAATCAATAGAAAACAAGCATTTGCCAAAAAAATTATTGGCTTTCACTGTATCGATCTGTACTCTAAACGGGCACAGATTAATACATTATCAGTCAATGGGCAATGAAAAACATTAAAATAAAAATATACTATCAAAAAACCTGAAAAAAGACATTTACATGCATTCAATATTTTTCTTACCTTTAGAAGCGTTGGCCCTCCGAATCCCAGCGAATCTACAAGCTCTCGTATCGCGACATCATCAAAGTCAATCCAACGCCATCCACCTTGAAGATCCCGAACAGGTAACAAAAGTCTTCTTTATTTTAACTTCGATCACTGTCTTCTTTCTTCATCTGTCATTATTTCTCTCTTTTCTGTAATCTTCTTTCTTCATCTGTCAATCCACAAAGCCCCATGATAAATCCACAACACAATGTTGTCTCATTGGCTTCTTGAGGTAAAGTGAGACGTAAAGGTCTTATATATGGCCTGTGACGTCACATTTTCTGGTCAGGTAGTACAGCTCCAATCTGATTGCACACTGTATCATGTGCCTGCCTCCTTTTTTTTTGGTTAAGGATGTGGCGTCAACTCCAAAGCACATGGCTATATCACATGGTATTACAGCCAATGGGATTGAAGACAATCCCATTGGTTGCTGTACCATGTGATAGGTTACATTAGTTCGAAAGGATGTGACCTCAACCCTTAAAGTGACATCACATCCTTTTGAACTAACATTTTTCCTTTTCCTCAATGTTTATATTTCTTTTGCACTTTGTAAAAATCAATTTTTCACTCTATTTGTTGTAATATACTGAATAGGTTTTTCTCATTCTCTCCTGTAGTAAGTTGACCACGCTGACTTTTCATTATAGTGTTTGGTCCTAAATGTTCCATGAAATGTGCTTTAGTATCTACTTTTATTGTTTCTTTATTATTTTTTTAAATCAAACTATATTTTTTCTTACCTTATGAAACATTTTAATCAACTTGAAGGTTAATGTTTTCAGTATGGTAGAAATGAGTAAAGGATAAACCTTCTTACGGTATTGTATATCTTTTGTTAACATTTTTTTTTTAAAGATCATTCTTTCAGATATTCATTTTTTTATGTGAGCACTAATCTTGGAAGTTTAATTTTAACACCCTTATCTACAAACTCATTTGTCTTACTGAATTCTAAATAACTCCCCCTGTCCTACAGTATGTCTTCCTTAGTCTTCTGATAAGGAGATTATCTATGATAACATGCATATTTATGTTTGTTACCAGTGTAAATGAAAAACGATTTAAAATACTAATTCTCATTTTCTTAATTGTACATATATTTCTTGTACAAAAATACATTGAACACAAAGATTTAACAATACTGAGTTTTATTCTGTATGTTGAAAGATTTAGGGCCATATTTACTGTGCAGTGCTGTGTATGCCATTTTACACCTTCTAGTGTCTGAAGTGAAGACACCTTGCTTGAATATGCTGTAAGGTGTAGCACAGCAGTAATTTGTGAACATATTTGATCAAAGTAAAAATGTTACAACATCGCCCAAAATGAGCTCTCAAATTCTGATCAGCAAGAACACACCATTTAATTTTCTTCATTTCTAAGATCCCTAATTTTTTTTTCTGTTTTTAAACAATGTAAAGTAAAAAGCACTTCACTGATAAAAAACGACACAGTACATACTATAGCAACACTGATGGATTCACTTTACGTTTCCAATGTACTATTTTTATTTACTGTACACTGTACGGTGGAGGGTTTTTGTCACTTTTTTGAAGTGTGACTTCTTTGCAGGCACCAAATCTCATTTCAAGGAGACGTTATTATATTATGGAAGTGACGTCAGTGCTGGCAGATGAGGCCTTCGGGCCGCCCATGCGCAGAAGCGGCCCTCACCAACAGTTCGGTCATCCGTGGCAACCAGCAGAGTAGCGCTGAGGCCAGCAAATGCGCTCAGGAGGAGGAAGAGAGTGGTGGCGCCGCCGCAGAGCCGGACAGTTCCACCGGCACATGCGCAGAGGTGCTCATGTACCTCATCCACGCACGGCACATGCGAAGAAGGCAGCAGCACAGACATATGCAGAGACACCCCTACCCGCCGACACATGCGCAGAGGGGCACAGTGTAGGTTGTGCATTTGCAGAGGTGCTCCTGTGCCTGTACTCAGGTTACTTAGGCTACACACACTCTGGCTATACATATACATACACACTCAGGCTACTCAGGCTACTCAGGCTACACACACACATACTGGCTACACACACACACACACACTGGCTACATACACATACACACTGGCTACACACACACTGGCTACACACACACACACACACACAGGCTACGAACACACACACACATACACACTCTGGCTACACACACACACACACAGACACACACACATCATTTATAATAAAAAGCCAGACATAAAAAACATATAACACATGAATTGTATTTAGATTCCTACAATATAGTCATTGTAATGATTATTTTAAAAAAATGGATGTGTGCCGAGCACGCGCCTTCGAAATCAAACTTATTTGCATTTTATCACTAAAATTTAATTTTTATATTTATTTTTTTGATTGAATTAAAGACTTTTGAGAGTGACAAAGAGCAAAGAAGTTTCACTTATAACGCATGTGCTTTGCACACACCTCTTTTTTTTAACTCGCCATAACTTTTTTTATGTCTCGTTATACCCATGTCACATTGCCTAGCCAGCTACCAATCTTACACTTATGAGACCCAAATGGTTGAAATAACTCTCTGTGAGTAGGTTTATCAGCTCTGCACTTCTTTAATCTAGGCTGTGCTGAAAAACTGTGTAATACGGCAGGCATATGTTTAAAGGGATCCATATTAAAATGGATAAGAAGTAAAGCGTGACACACTATACTCATTGGCCTGTCATTACCCAGAATCCAAGGCTGCAGTGGAAGCACTTTTTGCTAGGTAATGATGGGGAAAGACAGGGTTGCAGACCTGTCTGGGATATGAAAATGCACCACAAGTGATATTTTTATTTACTGTACAATATATTTTTGAATTTTACCCTTTGAGTGCCAGAAGGGTCCCGACTCTTTTGGCACTTAAGATCACTCTGTCATCGATATCGATGATGGAAAGGATGGGGAGTATCCTCCTCCTTCAATTCCACTTCATACAGTAGATCAGGTGAACACAATCTCCACTAGAAAAACGAGCAGGATGATTAAGACAAATCTGCAGTACTACGTCCATGGGCCCCTAAATTGCCAGACCCCATGATGTAGAAGCTACGTCAATAGGGCACAAAAAAGGTTAAAGTATTTTAGAGATAAATCTGGTAGTCAAAATGTTTACGTGTGTAGCCCTGTTTCCTTCTGAATACAGTATACCACCAATGCTGTCTAACCTGTTGGCTCGCAGGGCCTAAGCCTCTGCCACGGAGAGCCTGGGGCAATGTATATGTAGGGGTAATCTCTTACCAGATGCAGCGCCTTCACCTGCGATGGCTCCCAGCAGAGTGGGAGTTGTTCCTCACAGGACAATAATACAGTACTACTCACACAGCATGTAAAAGAAACAGTAGCTTTACTAGCGGTAACCATAACCATGCATATAACATTCCTATCAATGTTACTCTTCAATGAAAATCAATAACTAACGTGTCTCGCAGGACGCGACCCTTCACCGTGTTCCCACACCGTGTCCAACACCCCACACCATAAACCCCCAAGGTGAATGTATGTGTGTGACTGCGCAGCCACTAATATGGACAATGTTATAGTTGGTGCACTTTATTGGATGTTACCTACCGAGTGCTCCTACGCTCGGGCCCGCAAACGGTATTCACAAAGGATCCGACGACGTGGGGCTGTCTGTGATGTCCTCCGGGCCGATCCCACCCAGCGACTGATGGTACGCCTGGAGAGGTCTGGTCCCAAACCTCTGGTATGCAGCTGTGACAGTCTCTGTGTCCCTAGCTCCACACACTAACGTGACAGGTTCCTATTCTAGGGCCTGTCCCTATATTAACTAGACTTGACTGGAACTCAGGGCCTATCTGGGCCTGGGGGTATGCGGGCCTAGTGTAGAGGCTACTTGCCTCTCTACACACTGAGCTTCTACCTCTTCCCCTTCCCGGTCTTCTCTGCCCAACGTGCTCCCCTGCGCAACCTCTCCCTGCTCAGTCTCGTCGCCCTATTGGCTCCCGGCCGTCACCTAGTCCTACTGAGGCTCATGGGACTTGTAGTCCCCAGTTCAAAACCTCCTCTGGTTGGTCAGTGCTTCGCGTGCTAGCGCAACCACTTGCTGCGCATGCGCGATCTCTCTGGTGTCGCCGTCGCCTACGGGACTACTGTGCATGTACAAATACAGAAATGGCGGCGCCCTGGACGCTCGGGCCGCCGCGGAACCTCCGGTGCACCGAAGCACTCCCTGCAACCTTCCCTAACTCTCTCACCACAACGGAGGTGAGGGTCAGTCTGGGGGACCTGGCTACACGTGTATGAAGCTTTTAGTAAACTACCCCTAAAATTGCAGCTGACCTCAAGTGAATGTTTTCTACGAAAAAAAAGAGTTGAGTTGGAGGTGTTGTCAGATATAGATCAGAGTGGTGAAGAGAACTTTCTCATCACCTCTCATGTCAGTTGATATTAAATTGAGGGACTACACATATTATTTATGAATCCTCAGATGTTGCAAGAGATGTGGGCTCCCTGGAGCGTGTAATGCTTCACAGTTAAGAAATAGGTAGGTATGACTCGACAATCTAATTTATCATGAGTGTTGCTGTCCTCGCCTTCATTGGAGCCTACATATAGCCCATTCCATGGTCTGTTCTTTCTGATATAGTTGATTGAGCCTTGTTTTCCAGTGTCTTACAGTCAAATATATAGAAAGATATCTGTGGGGAGCACTGAATCTTTAAATACAATGTGCATAAGTTATCATTTATAGTCATGTGTAGCTTAAACTTACAGTATCCTACACATAGAAACAATAAAATGGTAACTGAAAAGATGAACCGTATGACAAGCATTTCAGGATTTTTTGTTCTGCACGTCCGACCTCCAGTGAAGTGAGCTGTACCGGACCCTGCGCTTATCAAAACAGCATGTCATACCCCTCTACAAACTGAGATTAACCCTTCACTCCCCCAGCTCCCTGGAACGGAGAAGGAAGGGGTGGGAGGCCTGGAGAATATATATATTTATGTGTTATATATATATATATATATATATATATATATATATATATATATATATATATATATATATATATATATATATATGCAAATATAACTGTATGTTTTTGTCACTTTTTTTACTCACCATAACTTAACTAACTATATATATATATATATATATATATATATATATATATATATATATATATATATATATATATATATATATATTATTAAGTTTTCATTTAAAAAACTTTTTTCAAACTCCAACAAAATGTGTTAATATTCCAAAAAACTAAATTTGTTTTGCTCCAAATGTGGCAATCTCTATTCATCAAGTTCCAATGCAAGGCATTGAACCCGATCTCGCATTAACTAACTAAAGGAACATCTTTTTATAGCAAAGCAATTATTTATTATTTTTTAAATCAATTTAAATTTGATCAAACAGTAACCTTTTTTTTAAAATAAATTTTGTGAAGACCGTTTACTTTGGTATACATTCAGTATATTTCAATTAACTGAAATAACACAGTGTCTGAACTTTACAGCACTGCATTTAGTTTTTAACAACCATTTTCATTTCACAGCTCACTGCATATTTCGGCATATCATTACTCTTACAAGACAAACTTAATTTCTTTTTAGCTAGCCTTTATCCAACTGTTTGGAAAAGAAAATAAAATGATAAGGTATACAGCATTTCAGGAGTGCTGTAAACCTTTAAAATATTAAATTTGTATTTCCACTTGACTCTTTAAGTGAAGGAGAATATACATTATACTTGTTACGAAATGCATGCAGATTACCCAATATTCAGCGATCCTACAGTATGTACTTTACACACTAGCAGGACATAAGGGCTAACACTGCGGTACTCACCTCCAGTCCTCAAGCCCCCCTAACAGGTGAGGTTTTCAGGATAGAGAATGTTCAGTGATATAAACGCTCTCGTGCTGGATCCACACTACAACTGATAATAATCTTCTACATAAATCCACAGCACTGGTACAGGGGGCTTTTAGTTTTTAAATATGGTGAGTACATTTCTTCCGTGGTTGCAATCTTCATGGGGACCAATAATCCCTGAAGGGGCAGAGTAAAGGGAATAAAACCCACCACTCCACACCTCATTGGGATGATCCCTGGATCTGGCTGAACCACACAATCAATGATATATAAGTTGTTACTCACATGTCAAGGAAGCCCCCATCCTGTGCCCGTAGTGAGGCGTGCTGTCACTGTTGAAACATCCAAATACGAAACCAAAGAGAGTGTAACGTACAGACAAAAATAATTCTTTTATTCGTCCATGTCAGGAGCCAGGTGCCACGCACCTTCACACGCAGGCGCACTACTCCCCTACCTGTCCTGATGGCCGCTGATGGAGCCCAGCACTCGCGCGCTCACACGGGCACTCCCGCTTCTTCCACGCATGTGCGCGGCTCCACCTCGCGCCAGACAGCGTCCTCGCTCAGGCACATGCAGGCTGGGGTCACAGTGGGAGTTCCCGCCTCCGGATCACAGCGCACACTCCCTGTGCGTGGCGCACGCACCCAAGCTCCGTGGCAACAGGCACTGATTGCCTCAGCACTCTCACCTGGCTTCCTTACCATAGCCTATCACAGGCTCCGCACGAATATGCCCCGGTTCTGCCTCTTGCTCCTATTGGGCGGTCTTACCTGTTTAGGCTCAGCAGTGCCACTGGCACATTGGCTGCGCATAAGCTTCCTGTTCCTGTGCTTACCTCTCTTGTTCTCCTAGATATCCTGCCTTGTCTTGTTTGATCTCCCATGTACTGACCTTGGCTTGCATTTGGACCACCGCCTCTCTGGAACCCCAACCTTGGCTATCCTCGACCCTGCGCAACTCTCCAACCTGAACTCGGCTCTCGGACCTCGACTATTCTACCTTCTCCGGCACCGACCCCAGCGACTAGTACCGCCAACGTTCCGTACTTCTATTACCTTCAACTCGGCAAGTATTCACTACTCCTCTACCCTCCCTGCTCCTGACCCGGCGCGAGCAACTACGCACACTCCAGATCAGATTCCCGTGCCTGTCGGTGGTGTTTACTCTATGCCCACCTTAGTACCGGGGGTCTCGTCTAGTTTGTGGTGGGCACAGTCCATATGAAACAGAAGTGAAAACCTCCTACATGTTTCGCGCCCCTGCACTTTATCAAACTACTTTTATCAATCTGGGACCCACTCTCTTTGGCTGTGCATTACACTCTCTTTGGATTCGTATTTGGAGGTTTTCAGGATATCCCCATTTCAGCACAGGTGGCTCAATCAGAGGTTAAGTCAAAGACTGAGCCTCTGAGCTACCTGTGCTGAAGCAGGGAATGATTGAGACACCTGTACTAAAGCAGGGACTAATTGAGCTTCCTGTGCTGAAGCTGGGATATCCTTCAAACCTGACATGTTGTTGGGGCTTGAGGACTGGAGTTGCGCACCCCTGGACTTACATACAAAATAATTTATTAGGAACGGGTTATAGTAACAACAATACAGACATACTGCTGCGGCCGAGTTTATTCGAGCATTTGCCCGTTCTCGGCCGCAGCAGTAAACTGGCGCGCGCCGGAGGGTGCCGGGCACGCGCCGAAGCAGCGGAAGAGCGCCCTCCGATCGGGGCGCTCTCCCTCCCGCTGCCGGGTCCGCCGGGTCCCCCGGAACCCCCTGCCGCCGTCCCCCACATCGCGGGACACCAGGGCTCCCTCGGGGAGCCCTGGACGCGCGTGCAGGGGGCGCAGGCTCCCGATGACGCGTGACCGCGCGTCGGTGACGCGCGGCACGCCGAGGGGCGGCCACTAGCAAGCCGGGAAATCTCCCGGCTTGCGGAACCGGCCACACTTTAATAAAGTGTGTCGGTAGTGTACACAAAAACAACAAAAGTTCCCAGCACTCACTGAAAAATAAAGTATATAAGCAAAATATGTCCTGCAATCATGTATTTTACTGATTAATAACTCCAATTGAATGTATAATACATAGACATGAATGAATATGATAATTAAGTGCAAAAATAAACACAATGCATATACATCAGATAATGCTAGATAATGGTACCATAAGTTCTCACCAAATGAAGGAGGAAAGGGGAGGGTGAGGGGAGAAAAGAACGTAACATATGGTCAAAAGGGTAGATAGAGTATGAACTAACAAAAAGGAGGAGTGAGGAGAAATAAACGAGGAAGGATGGGAGGGAGGAGAGGGAGCAAGGATAATGAGAAATTTATATTGGGGGGGAAACATTTGTTTAAAGGGGTTAGTACCTTCTTCTGGCCAATTTCCACATAAGTAGTGTCAGTGGTACTTGCCTCAAATTACCATCAATGACAAAATCCTTCCTATAATAAAACATTTTTTAATTGTGGCTGAAAAAAATCCCCAATTTGATTAAGAGTTATGTAGTAGCTGAAAAGGGAGGGGGTGGATGGGATTTTTCACTCTAACTATAAATAATGGAGTGTCAAACTCTCTAGGAATTAATGGAGGTGCCACCTGAGCATCAAAAAACAATTAGCTAGGGAATAGGTAAGGAGAGGACAGGGATCCTCTTTATTGGTACACACTCTAAAATGTTGAAGGCAGCCATTTGAGCCACTGCCCACTCTAAAGTACCCCAGATCGTTAGCGGAAGAGTGAATGGGGTAAACATGGGGGCATACAAGGTCCCCAGGTACTGTTATACCAATAGGTTTGGGAGTATTTGGACCTAAAATTAGGAGATAAACCTAAATAACGGTCTACAGAAACAGGTCAGTGTATCCAGGGTTGAAGTCAACCCCGTATGAGATATTAGGCTAATAGGGGCTAATACAAAATTGTGAGACCTGATAATAGATAGGTGGCAGGGACTTGTAATAATTATAAATTGCTGCAAATAACTATCTGTAAAAATTATTTTAAGGACCCTTAGTTTAAAACTCGAACGTGAACTAAAGAATAAACCAGCTGCAGTAGGCATTCACGATTAAAATACTGAGAGTGCATGTGAGTGTTTAAACTGCCATTTGTATGTTTTAGACAATCTGAATTGATACCTTATAGCAACCTGGTAGCTGCAACTGGGAATGATGGCTACAAATAGCCTTGATGGTGATAATGGGTAATCAACTACAGACAAGCCTATATTCAGCACACACTGCCTGTGTAAGTAAATACAGGAGTGGCTAATTGTGTCAGGGGCTAAGAAGGAAAAAGAGTCTGCAAGGTAATCAAATGGCAATAGAGTAGCTCAGTCAAGACTCAACATATTGATAGCTATTGTATTGATGGCTAATAGGCAAAAAGCCTGTTATACCATGTCATGATAATATCATGAGATATTATGTATTTTAATCAATCTGGTGCTATGGGGGTTAATGTGGCGGCATTTTGGATTTAAAAATACAATATATTGGGTTTATGATAGGTCAAGACTTTTCCTGCGTCCGTCCTGATCTTCAAAGAGGATTTAATTTTGGGGGGGGGGTGTCTTGAATGGCCCACTAAAAGTGACACATGTTGTTTAGAAGGTCATAATTGATAAGCAGAGACTATTCTATCAGCCCCAAAGAAAACACAAAAATTGTGAATAATTACTGGTGCATCCCAGAGAGAGGTGACACACAGGGTATGCCCTCGTTGGAGGACTTTATTAAAAATTAGAATATCATGTTACGTCATCTACTGTACATGCTAAGAGCTACATGTGTGTAATCGTGGCACTGAGTCACGTGCAGTGATGCCAGATATGTGAGGTCTAGCAGGAAATAAGGGGCAGATATCCATTTGTCACTCAAATTTTGGGGCAAGACAGTCATACTTAGTCTCGTTGCATCCACCATGACCGCCTGAATATATTGATGTGACTCACGTGCCTAGTTATGAGTGTGTTTATATATTGAGGAAAAACGTGAACGTCCTTTGGTAGAAGTTTTTTTTACAGTCTTAAAACCGTCAATCTCAAAGCTGATTTACGACAGGGATGAGCTTATGTGTTTTCATTGGGGAAAAAAATAGTACATAAGACTTGGTAAGATATTATGAAAATCAGATTTCAACAGAGGTATGGACCAAACACGTGAAGTCTTATTTCTGCGTAATTAATTTTCTAACGTAATGAATAGAAATTTCTGTTTTATGTTTTATCCGGTTATTTTAAGAAACTGTCCTGTATTTACTGTAATTATATGTTCTTGTAATTCTTTTTCTGTAATCTAAGCACTGTATTTTTATATATTAAAACATTTAATAATTGATGCATTGGGGCTCTGAATAAACTGTTGCCCACTCTGTAGTATTTAAATTTTCAGTCCAAGTATATCAAATAAATGCTTTACACCTAAAAAGAGTATAATAAAAGATGATACAATTACCGGTGCTCCTGTGTTTGAACGATATAGCCTGTAATCAATCCAATGCAAGTAGTAGTTGAAGGAACAAAGGGCACAAACGGATTTGGAATAACTAACTCATTTATTGAGCCAAACACAACGTTTCGATCTTATTGGTCTTTATCAAGTGACATAGTGACATAGTAACACAATCCTGTGAAGTCCATTAAATAGCACCCACAATTCCATAATGCTCTCTGTTCAATCATTACTGATGGTATACATATGTGCTAGACACACCCTTGTCTTCAATCAAAGTGAGCACACTGGTAACATCCTTAACATGTGCATACATAAAGTCTCATCCGGGTTCCTTGCCTGTATCTCCTAAATCTGTCATGTCCCATTGGCTGTATCTCTCCTAGTGCTTATCTCTGCCATAGTTCGTGTTGAGGATCCTTTCCGTGAAACGTATACATTGCGTTTTGCGTGTCAGTGACTGCGCATGTGCACCTCATGAAGTCCTTCATCCGGGTCTTCCCTTTGGAACGTTGTGTTTGGCTCAATAAATGAGTTAGTTATTCCAAATAAGTTTGTGCCCTGTGTTCCTTCAACTAGTATTTACATTTTCAGACACATATTGCTACAAAAGATTTTTGTGTGTTAAGTGCATAGTTTTTTCTATAATTTACAGAGACCTGAGACTCCGTGAGGTATTAATTTACATCTTTTATTTGCACAATTCTTGGGTGGTGAAAGCATGTAGATATGATTGCAATTGAGTAAGGCGTTAATATTAACTCATTGAAATTAGCATGTGGAGGAGAAAGGTGAGTTGGCTAGAGTAGCCGTGTGTATTAACCCTGGTTGCATATCTAAGTCACATGCTCACTTGTGTGCTGTTCGTGACAGATGGTATATAGGGACGGATTTAGGGCAGATTTTGTTAATTTGAGGGAACTTTGCAAAGGTGAAATGTGGGGCAGCTTGCGAGCTGTGTATAAACCCTTGTCCTGTATGCAGGTCACAGGTGTGCCGTATGTGACATGCCACATTTAGAGTATACAGTAATTCCCTGATACAAAGGTATCCACTAATGTCTAATTAACTAATAAGGTAATTAACCCAGCATGCACAGGATGCTAATAGGTGACACAGCAACTCGCTCAGAAAACCTCATAATAAAAATAATATTGATGTACTCAAAATTACATAACTTAAAATAGTAAATAGTTAAGCCTGAAAAGTCACTTTGTGAAATTTGTCACTTGGATAATGCAAAAATAAGTACACCCCCAAAAAGTTCAAGGATCTTGATAACATTCAATCTGTTCCTGGAACAAGATCGCTAAATCAGGTAATCCCCAAGGAGTTCGGGTTGAAAATTCAGGCTGAGAAAATACTTTGTCCGTCAGTGGCGACATCTGACTAACGAATAACCCATATAGCCACCTTCCCAATATTTTAGAGTGTGCACCATTAAAGAGGATCCCTGTTCCTTTGCTACCTATTCCTTAGCAAAGTGACTCTATATTGTGATTTCTTTACAGAAGGACTTGGATAGAATGGAAACTTGGGCAGGTACAGTAATTGTCAGATGAGGTTTAATACAGATATTTTTAATCCAGGTGCAAATATTTTTACCGAGTCCAATTTGCTTTATTTTGTACACTAACTTCTTGTTTAGAACCATATCAAAGCCTTTGTGTAAATGGGGTCACACCTTTTCCCTCAGAATAATTTCTCACAACAAGATAATTTACTCACACTAACTGAAAAGCATCTTGTGAGGAATTTGTATCTGTACAAATGGACTTACATCCTTATCAAAGGATATTGTAAGTACAATTATGAAAAAGGGAAGTCCGAGAGTAGTATAAATTAAAGCCTATGATTTATTGTAAACAACAATAATAATGATAAAAGATAATACATCCATAATAATTCATTACATAAAGCAGAGTACAATGACAAATATGCATGTTCATACATACAGATGCAGCGGCCGTTATTCGAACATTTCACGCGTTGTATACCTCGGAATACCCATGTGATGGCGCGTGATTTCTTCCAACCTTACCGCTTTAAGACGCGTGTTTACTCATGTTTTTATCGAGTGCAGAATATGGCATTTTAGTGTTCTGGTTTTTAAACACCTGCTAATTGACACAGTAGCACAGTACTGTACACATTACAATTCATTCATTCATTTCTTCCACGGATACACGAAGAATTGCACCCAAAGAAATTAGAATCCATGAAATTCAAACAAATCAACCACGATAAACACAGGTGTGCCTGGTGTGATTGGCGGCGTGAATGCCGCATGGAATACAACAGAGCACACGAAAACGGCTCCGTGAAATGTTCAAATAACGGCCGCTGCATCTGTACCACCAAAGTAGTATACAAATATCAGTCTCAGTTGTCTCTCTCTGTCTCTCTGGTCTGCTCTACTGTCCTGTCAGCATACAAAGCTTATATTTTGACTGTAAGCATCAAATTTTTGTAGTAAAGCAGAATATGCTAATTCCTATTTTGCAGAAATATTTCTACATATGATCAAAGACAACATTTCTTGCACCATAAAACATGACAAAATCAGATTATATTGTATTGTATGCATAAGCAAAAATAATACTGTACAGGGGTATACAGAGCGCTGTACTAACATTATATATGTATATATGTCTGTAAATGTAGGCATTTTTGCTATATATACCTAGACCCATTACATTTGCAAAAGGATTTAATGAGAATAAAAGGGATTTATTGCCTCCTGTACAATCTATATAAACATCATTGCACGGATCTGGTCTAATGAGATGAAAATGTATAACATCCAGATAGTATCAAGAATATTCATCAACAAATACAGTAATAATAGTGCTTGCTTGTCAAACCGTAGTTATAATTGCTAGAACAGCAGAGGTGGCACCCATTTTCTTCTAACTCAATAGATTGAGGTTGCCTATGTTCTGTTCAACTTATATTTGATGTTACCTGGCCTCAGTAACTCATAGCCCTCTGTACATACTGTATTATTACTTGGCGCTTTCAAGGTTACAAAGACAATAAAAAAAATAGATATACCTTGTAGATGTGCTGTTAGTAGTCAGTGTGTGCTGCTAACCATCAGCTGGTTTAGCTAACACTTCTAGAGCTGTTGTTCTGAATAACAGAGGTTGTGTGGCTTAAACGTCTGATCATGTTGGGTCAAACACCATACCCCATTCCTAAGCTGCCTTAGGCCTCGGGCATGGTCAGCGCTTATGCTCTGACCCGTGCTGAGGTGCGCTCTCACTTACCAGTGAGCCCCTGCAGCCACAATGAGAGTGGCTTTAGTAGGGGCTCGCCTATGCTTCCGCAAGCGTGCGGAAGCGTAGGTCTTAGGAAAATTTTACATTCGCGCGCTCACGGGAGCGCAGGGACGGTCACGTGAGCAGTTCGCCCAATGAGGGCGAACCAGCTCCATGACGTCACTGGCCCGCCCCCCGACACGCCCCCGGATGGCGCGCTAACCAAGGCCAGGGAAAGCACCATGGACTCAGCCTTAGACTTGTCAACCCAATAACACTTTGTGTGCTGTGGGAAGCAAGCGGAATCACTTCCTGCAGTCAGTAGAGTATTGTAAAATAAAGTATTTTAATTCAGTATGTGTATGGCGCTCTGGCAGATGAAACAGTGAATATTTGTGTCCCTGTTCTGTTATACCGTAGCAATTTTTGTGCATATCTATCATGTAGCACCAAAAGGAGAGCATATAAATTTGTAGTATCTCCTTCCCCCTATCTTCCTTTTAAAGCAGACCACTTCCACTTCCTGGTTAACTGTTCAATGTTCTTTGAGGAGAACACCTGAGATACCTGTGAGAAACACTATAGATTAGCTACATGTACACTGTATGAGCAGTGAGCAGCTCAAAAGTAGAATGTGACAATACAGCTCCCTATCAGCTAGTTTAGCTCACACTTCTAGTGCTGTGGCCTAGAAAATAAGTTGTGGGTTTTAGTCCTGTTGAACTAGACTTGATTTCAGTCATTAGGTTGGGGCCTTAAGTTTATTATTAACTCTATATACAGTAGTTGGTATGGAAATCTTTTTAGGAAGTGTGGGACTGGACTAATTTAAATATACTTTGCATTGCTATTAGCATATCCCTCAGGTGTGCTCTTTTTTCAACATAGGCATGTCTCCCTAATTTATTTGGATCCCCCAGGTTATGTTGTGCGGAATGGATTTCGGGAACAGAATTTGAACAGTTTCACCAATCTCTAGTCTGTTGGCCTATTTTTATAGAGAAGATAGAGTCCACTGCACAAAACACTCAAAGGTGAACTCCTTAGAACCGAGGTGGGCAACCCTGTCGCCAATCGCCACAAGTGGCGAATTGGCAATGAAAGTGTGCGGATTTGAGTTTGCCAGCGTGTCTGTATTAAATTTTGTCTAGGCGGAAAGTGTGGCGGTGGCGGCAAGAGCGAGTGTGGCGCTAGCGTTTCGGCCGATGGAAGCGCTGGTACTGAGTGGGCGGGCTCAGTACGGTGGCCGGGAGCAGTGATGAGGGAGTGCTGAGTGGAGGAGAGGATGACCAATCAGAGAACTCCAGCGGCGCAAGAGACTGATATTTGGGGGGGGGGGGGGGATTTTTACATGGTGTGGCAAATTTCAAATCTCATTCGCTCCACCTGTGGCTACATTAAAAATAGGTTGCCCAGCTATGCCTTAGAAGTTAGGGAAAACCCTCTGCAACCTGTCTTGACACAAATGGAGTGAAGAGTGGAGCAGCAATGATCCCCCTGCCAGAAGCAGTCTCTGACCAAAACTGACAGCAATAAGAAGATAGAGAGCAGCAAGGTAAGTTTCTCAATTTTTTATAGGAAGTAAAAAGGCAAATGTAAAAATGCAAATATCAAAACGTACAATTTAAAAACAAACTGTAGACACAGCATGATCCACAGGAAGGTCCCCACTGTTGGTAGCATTCACTGTGCAGACTGCATCTTCCACCGCTTCCGGTATTTGAGTAGTCCCCATTGTTTCGTTTGTGGAAGACGCGGTATATGCAGTGAATATTACCAAAAGTTGGTAATGGTGGAACATGCTGTGCCTACAGTTTGTTTTTTAAATTGCACGTTTTGATATATGCATTTTTATTGCCTATAAAAATTTAAGAAACGTACTTTGGTGTGCTCTGTCTTCTTCTTGCTGTTGGTACCAGAAAGATTCATCCTAAGACATCGGTCTTTGCTGGACGGGTTGTGGAGACTCTGGTACCATGATGCACATCTGGGGTTCATGCCCCACCATTTAAAATACAGGACTGAAGTAAAAAAACAAAAAAACAATTGGGGATGTGTTAAGGATTTCACCTACTGTAGATAACCTGCCTTTTCTTACTAAACAAATTGGACAACCACATCTAACCACTTTAAGCCTTTTATACATTTTCTAATGTCTGCAAGGTATACTCTTGCAGCCTTTTCGAAAAAAACAGATCCCCCACCCTTGGAATTACTTCTCCAACACATTTGGGATCTTACCCATTCAATAAAAGACTCCACCAACAAGTTCCCCTTCATTTGGGCCCCATGGATAGTTTTTACAATGTAACCTCCCTCACCAACAAATAATGACAATTCAGTCTCTTTTGATTGATCACACGTTAATTCCTCTGGAATATATAAATGCTTCTCTTCGCTTTTTTTCTCTTTACCTTTCCCTCTCTTCCTCTTCAAAGGCATCTTCAGAAATTATTATATAAAAAATATTTTACCTTCCTTACATATTGAATGCCTTTTGACTTTTCATTGCAATACATTCCCTTTTTCTGTTAGTGTACTGTATATAAATTGACTGAAAATCCTCCCCAAAAATTTGAAGAAAAATGTTGGCATATTTAAAAACAAAATATCATTTGATAAGATAATAATTTTGCTTTGAAGACAAAGTTGCTAATCGACTCTTCATATTGATAGCTGCCAAAATGTAGATGTTACTATTAATGCTCCTCTAAATTGTTGCATATGGCTTTAAAATATATTGTTTTTGCTACAGGATTTCACATAGAGTTTTTCATGTTTTGCAGTAATTACTATATGCCTACAGTATTTTTTCTTATTGTACAGAAAACTGTTATCTTTACAATTCAAAGTCACTGAAGAAGTAATACTTAACAAGTTTTGCAGATTTGTTGTAATTTGTGATATCTTTTAGTGGACCAGCATTAGAGTTCTTTGAACATTATATGAAATTAAAGTGGATAGAGCTTTAAAAATGTCATATGTTTCTTCTTAAAGTGTACTGTATGAAAGTAATTGTTCCTTTAATTGCAATTGTGTATTTCTTCTTATATAATATAAAATTAAATATCTTAAAACAGATCTCTTTGCAGTTCATGTATTCATCGTAAAGCAAAATAACAAAAGCTTTATCTACGGGTACAGGCTAAAGTAAAACATACTATGGACAGAGAACGGTAAAACATTATTGAGTGCTTGATGGTATCGTTCTTTCCTTCTGATGCATCTACTCTAAAAACAGATTCATATAGTCATTTCTTTATCTGCACTTTAACCTATGCGTGACTTGTTAGCATGAAACAATCATAGAATTAAACAATCCTTGGAAAAGACTGGGCCCAAAGCCTAGATGGGTTCCATTTTGCACTCAAAATGCCCTATAAATGATTCACTTGTTTCCTTCAAGCTCCTCACCTCTACCACATGCAGCACCTATCACCTGAGATCTGACTCCAAAAGACTGTTCATGGTCCCAAGGCACAACAAAATATCTGGCCGTTCCTCCTTCTCTTACCATGCACCCCAAAACTGGAACAACCTACCTGAGACTCTCACATCCACCACCAGTTTAAGTTATTTCAAATCTAAGGCTGTCTCACATTTTAATCTGGTATGTAACTGTTACATACGCCCATAACATATATTTTCTTTAACTGTGCATGCAATGCTTTGTATATAATGTATACCCTGTTCATTTATGTAACTGTATTTGTAACCATGTATTATTTGTCTTAACTCTGTGCCCAGTACATACAGTACTTGAAAACGAGAGGTAACTCTCAATGTATTACTTCCTGGTAAAATATTTTATAAATAAATAAATACAAATCAGTTGTTTTCCTTAAATTCCACAATCTTTCTCACACTATGAAACTAATAATACAAATAAGAGTCTGGGGGAAACAAAATGGATTATTGCAGACAAGACAAATTTTGAATAACATTCTGAATCACAGAAATCTATCTTCACTTTGACAGTACACTTGAAGAAGAAACCTGTGAGATTTCTAAAGCTCTGTACACTTTAATTTAACTCTTTGCTTGCCAGAGGGGCCATGGCATCAGAATATTATTGAGTTATTTATTTATAAAATAATATACTGGGAAGTAATACATTGAGAGTTACCTCTTGTTTTCAAGTATGTCTGGGCACAGAGTTATGAAGACAAATAATACATGGTTACATATAGATGATTACATTAAGATGCTGATGTGTGTCACTTCCAGTTCTGTGCAATGGGGGAATCAACGAAGGTCTGTTCCCTGTGGCTAACTTAATCGACTCTGTCTCAATCTCTACACATTTCAAAGATTCAAGCTTCTTCCTCGGGAGAATGTGCTTTGGATGTAAATGGCAAGCATTTTGGCCAATTTGCCATACAGCATAATGGCCCTGTGTAGGTGATGATACATGTGCAACTTGTCAAAAGCTTGTCAAAAGCTTTGTGAAACATGGGTTGGTGTAAGTTTGGAGTAAACACAATTGGTTTATGCTTTTGTATCCGCTTGTGCTGGAGCCTTGTCATAATCACTATTACTACCAAGTATATCCATTATCAGTACATCATGTTAACCTTCACCACCAAAACCCTCTAAATCTCCTGCCGACTAAAATTACTCCCAATAATACTAAATGATACACCTATTTTACTCCTACAGTTAAAACATGAGATTTTGAATTACATTAACATAAGCAATTTTTTCTACAGTAACTATGTATATTATTCATTGTACGTGCTTATTGAATTGTTAGAATTTGTAATCGTTTTTAAATGTATTTATTACTTGTTATCTCTGTTTCTGAAGCTAAGATGCAACAGTTATCAACTGCTAGCAACAATCTTGCACAAATATATTGTTAAATTTACAAACAGTATACTGTAAGATATAAAAATAGATCAAACAAAATGCCGCTGCATAAGAAAAAATGGGGAAAACTCACCAGCCATAAAGGATTAAAAACAATTTATTAAACTACATAAAAAACATGTGCAAACAAAAAGAATTCTCCTCTCACACGTTTCACTCCCCCTATGGCGCTTTCTGAGAAAGTTTGATCTATTTTTTGCTCTGCATACCTGTTCGATTGAAGAGACACCATCGGGGGATTTACAGAGGATCCACACAGTAAGTAACACTCTACACATGCAGTGTCAGCTGGAGGGCAGGACGATGAAATCTAGTGAGTAGCGTTTACTCCACACCGGGAATCCCGAGGACTAAGGGTTCTAGCAATTGTGTTCTATCCATGGGAGGCATACACTAGCCCACCCAGGGTATTCCGCTCTTATATATTTGTTTATTTCAACCCTTTTATGTCTCCTCCTGCCTTCCTTCAAGCATTTATACATTATATCTGCATTTATTTCCTCACCAACTCAGTGTTTGGCTCCAATTAATATATATTATATTCATTACCATATCATGGTCGTTTGTTCACCTAAGAGCTCACATTCATTTTTTTTCTAGTACTGTAAGATATAGACAGCACTAAGGAAGCAGTATATAAATGAAATATAGCTTGAATCGTACTGCAGCGGGAACAACAGAGAGACCCCAAAACCCCTCAAAAATAGTCATATCAAACAAACAAGCTTTCCAGAACTCAATATCGAAATAAGAGATCAAATACAAAAGAATACGTCAAGAAGAAAATATTTTACTGAAAGAATAATATGACTAAATAATCATAGATAAATGAAAGCAGACACAATGTATACACATAATAAGTGGTAGAAAACAATGACCTAACATGAGTCCAAAAGTGGACTAATATGCACACAAAGTGCAAAAAAAATCAGATGTAACTAGAAGGGGGAGAACAGAAGAAGAAAACAAGGGGGAAGGAGAAGGAAAACAAGGGGAGGGAAGGGAGAGAGGATAGCACAAAAAGGTAACAGAAGGGCAATGCTTCACGGGGTGAGCCCCTTCTTCTGGCCCGTTCCCACAGATCAAAAACAGTCTATAGTACTTCCCTTAGTGTCCTCAGATAAACCTCACTCACAACTAAAAAAAAACAGTCCAAGAAAAGACTTAAAAGGTTTAGTCCCAAACAAAAGAGTCTCTACACAGGAGACTAGACTCCTCACTAACCAAATATCTAAATGCTGTGTGATCCCCACAGGGCCAAATGGGGTAATGTTACATGTAACCAGGAAGGACAAATTCAAACAAATCCAGGAAGTTTTGCAAATGAAGATGCCTAGCCATCCCTGCCAGGCAGTGTCTGTTATGAGTCATCATCATCATCATCATCATCATCATCATCATCATCATCATCATCATCATCATCGTCATCATCATCATCATCATCATCATAATCCTCCTCCTCCTCCTCCTCCTCCTCCTCATCCTCATCATCATCATCATCATCATCATCATCATCATCGTTTGGCCTTAAGGGACACTGTTTTGCATGGTTATGTACATTACAAAGCAAACATTTCATGTCAGCCAATTAAAAACCCGGCTGTACAAACTTGATACTCAGCACTTTGCTTATGGTGTTATCTTTACCCAGGCCAGAAATTCTTTCATACCCGACGGGGCAGACTTTACTCTCAGCACTTGCTAGATGCAATTTTCATTTTCTTCAGTAAAAATGTTGGTTTTCTGCTTGGGTTCAGGCCCTTAAAATATCAAAATAAATAAAATATCTACTGACTTCTGGGTGCTATTGCATCCACACTTCACACGTTCTCTGTGTGTGCTGTAAGCACAACTGGTCACACACTGTGCAACAGACTTCACTTGCAGAGTCTGCACTTTACTTCGGCCGGGTGGCCATTTTAAATCCCCATGTTTTTTCTCAAACCCACAGAACTTTCAGTGTCTGCCCTAATTCTCCACCATATGTGGCAAACGGCTCACTTTGTGTAGCGCTGCCATTTGCCCAGGGTCTTTGCGACACAGTATTCTAGGGTTTAATTTATAGAAAAAGAGGACAAACATGTGTATACATACAAGGGGCGCTCAGCACTCAACCTTCAGCGGTTTATTTTTCCATTAGTGACACTAAACATTTCAAACACTGTTACTTTAAGAAACAAAAGAAATCATAAAAATAACATCTACTCCTGTCAGGAGTCTAACTCACTCCAGGATGGGAAGGGAGCAACGATTCCAGAAACACACCGCAAAATAAAAACAGAAAAGAAATAATAGTGCAGTATATCAACACAATGGAAGTGAGTGCAATCTTGGCTCTGTCGAAATGCCTACTTACAACAAGTAAGAATATAAACAGCAAAAGTCTGTCAATTCCATATAGGCAGGCCTGGATTCTCAGCAAGGAGTAGAAGCTCAGACAGGGGTATACAGGATTCTCAGCAAGGAGTGGAAGCTCAGACCGGGGTATATAGGATATCATTCCCAAATTGATCGCAGTGCAGGGGATATATCAGCTTCACATCAGTGCGTGTGGTTCATGAAAAACAAAGGCGGACTATAGTGTAGATCGCAATGTAAAAATGTATCCAAAATAAAAACAGGGGTAAGAATCGTACTTACAATAAGTACATAACATATGTACACATACTGTAGGATGTTCGTGAGACAGTAGAGTGCCAGACCCGTGTGGAACAAAGCGCCTGCTCGTCTCTCTGTGCCTCCTTCCGTGTCGCTGATGGATAGCGTCTGACGTCACATCCGGTGACAGAGTGACGACGTCCGGTCGCGAGTCAGTGAGGCGGATGGCAGGGAATACAGCACCAAGCTCTAGCGTCTTCACTTCTCGAGCAGCTGCAGCAAACTAACGGATAGCTCTACGCGTTTCGCTGTATCAGAACAGCTTCCTCAGGAGAAAGTGACCACCCCTAATCGGTCCATGATATATATAGTATATTTAATTGGAACTAATCAATTTAATCAATTTTCACACAGGTTAACCCTTAAGGGTACATAACTCTGTGGCCAAAAATGCGACGCACTATAATGTGAAATACGGCGCAGTCATTAAAATGTAATACAAACTTTAATAGTAAATAATAAAAATAGGAAAGTCATTAAGAAGCTCAATATAAACTCATTAAAAAATTCATTAAAAAATTGGATAAAGGAGAGAGAGAGGAGACAAAAGTCAATGTTAGTGATATAAATCATTAAAATTATAAATACAACAAATAACAATCAACAGCTATTTCTCTAGCGTGGGGGACCCCAAATTTAAAATAAAGTAGAAGGCGGTTCAATGAGAATGCAGGGATTGGCAATACTATTACTTAAAATTGAATATTAGTTAGTTAGAAAAGGAGCTAGTTCGAAATTAGCATTGAGGCCGTGTGGTATAAGTGTATTGAGTCTATGTATCCAATACATTTCTCGCTTGCTCAAATCTATATCCCTACTACGACCCCTCCAATGTTGTTTAACATTTTCAATGGCGGTGAACTTTAAAATTTTTGGATTAGAACTATGAAATTTCGCAAAATGCTTGGATACACTGTGGGTAAGAACACCTCGTCTAATATTACTAAGGTGTTCTAATATACGTGTACGGATTGCTCGTGTTGTTTTTCCAACGTACTGTAGCCCACATGGGCATTCCAGAACGTAAATTACATAATCCGTATAGCAGTTAATATATTGCTTTATCCTAAAATCTTCTTTACGGTTATTTCCTTTAAAATTCTTCTTGTCCGACTGTTTATGTTCACAGGCTTTACAGGTTGCGCAACCAAAGAAGCCCTCTATATCTTTAAACCATCTTTTAATTTTTACTTCTAGTTTTCTTTTAGCGCTTGGAGCCACAATATTTTTTATATTTTGTGCTTTTTTTTAAATTATTTTGGGATTTTCTGGAAGTGCATTCTTTAAAATGGGGTCTGTTTTCAAGACATGCCAATGTTTCCTTATTATTTTGCTAATGTTATTTGCTTCCTTATTAAAAGTGGTTAAAAAGGCCGTGTCAAAGTGGTTTGGTGCTTTATATTTTGGTCCACTACTTGGTGCCAAAAGTTCTTTTCTGTCTAGGGCTTTAGCTTTATTAAATGCTGTATCTAGAGTTTCTCTTTTGTAATTCTTCTCAATAAAGCGGGATTCAAGTGTTTTACATTGTTCATCAAAAGTAGTCATATCAGTACAATTTCTACGCATCCTCCTATACTGATTGTAAGGTACATTGTCCATACACAAATGAGGGTGGCAGCTGGAGCGTAGAATGTAATTGTTACTATCAACACTTTTAAAATACGACTTTGTCTTTAGAGCTCCATCATCCACATATATTAATAGGGTCAAATAATTTAATGACACATTATTAGTAGTTGAAGTGAATTTTAGACCTAACGTATTATCATTTAGATTAGTTATAAACTGATCCAATTCACTGTGTGCCCCCTGCCAAATTAAAATAATATCATCAATGTAGTTCCGCCATAGGACAATGCCCTCCCCCAGCTTACCATTGGTCCAGATGTTATGCTCTTCCCAGAATCCCATGAAGAGATTGGCATAGCTGGGGGCAAACTTCGTTCCCATGGCGGTGCCACATTTCTGAATATAAAATTTGTCTTCAAACATAAAAAAATTATTTTCCAATATAAAGGATATACTTTCCAAGATGAATTCAGCCTGCAAGGTATGTAGTTCCGAGTCCATATCTAGGAAATATTTTACTGCTGAACAGCCTAGATTATGTGCAATGGAGGTGTATAGAGATGACACATCTATACTTGCTAGTATATAATCATTTTTCCAAACCACTTTTTCTAAAACTTGAAGAATGTCGGTTGTATCCTTCAAGTAAGATTTTAGGGTTTTCACATAACCTTGTAGAAAGGTATCAACGTAAGCCGACAAGTTGGAGGTGAGGGAGTTAATACCAGAGATGATTGGTCTCCCGGGTGGGTTTATCTGGCACTTATGGATCTTGGGTAGTATGTAAAATATTGGTAACTGTGATCTTTGATTATAAAGGAATTTGTATTCCTGTTCTGTAAGAATGCCTACATTTATCCCTTTATCTAATAGGGATTTTAGATTATTTGTAAACAGATTTGTTGGATTTTTCCCAAGGATATCATAAGTGCCAGAATCACCCAAGAGACAATATGATTCTTTAAGGTAGTCTTCTCTATTCATGATAACAATTCCCCCTCCCTTGTTGGCTTGTTTAACAAATATGTTGGTATTATTGGTGATATCTTCTAAAGCTTTCTTTTCCTCCTTAGTTAGATTATTCCTAGTTTTGGACTGGGCATTCTTTTGTAAATCTTCAAAGTCCCTAATAATCAAATTATGAAAAACTTCTAGATAGTTACCTTTATAGTAAGTTGGATAAAAAGTAGATTTATTCTTAAGTGTTGTATGTTTGAATTTTTCTGGCTCTTTTTGGACAACTGGGTTTAAATTTAAATTTCTTGAATCAGCATTTCTACTTAGAAAAAACCTCTTGACAGTGAGTTTTCTCAGATATTTATTTGCATCTAGGAATAGTTCAAAACTATTCGGCCTTACTGTAGAAGCAAAAGACAGACCTTTTGTGATAACATTTAACTGTGGGGTTGAGAGTACAGTGGAGCTTAGATTGAATATACTTTTATTTTCTTTAGGATTTGTATGTTTTATTCTCTCTTTTTTCTTTCCTCTCCCCCGCTTCCCTCTCTGTTTCTTTCCCCTTTGGGTTGTGTACTCTCCTCTTCTTTCTCCGATAGTGGGGTGAATGGGTTCGGTGTTTCCCATGATTGAGGAGTGTCTTCTATCTCTAAAAAATCACTTGACCCAGTGGCTCCAATGGGAGAACGTGATCTACTGTTTGGTTTAGATTGTCTAGAGTGATGGTATCTATCTCTTTCTTTTCTTCTCTCTTCTCTCTCCTTTCTTTGTTCTCTATCTCTTCTGATCTCTCTATCCCTTTGATACTCCTTTTCTCTGAGATCTCTCTCTCTTGCTTCTCTTTCCCTGAGCTCTTTATTGGATTTAAGCTATCTATCTCTCTGAGACTCCCTCTCTCTACGTGTCTCTCTGTCTCTATTCTCTCTCTCTCTTTGCTCTCTCAGCCTTAATTCCCTCTCTCTCTGTCTCTCCCTCTCCAGTCTCTGATCTCTCTCTCTTTCAGAATATCTCTCTTGTTGATAATCTTGATCTTTTCTACAATCTCTATTCTGAGCAGACTTATTATCAGGGTGAGGATTACTAGAAGATGGTGTAGAATCTGTTTTTGAATTAAAATCTCTTGAGGATTTGTTGTCATTTTTTGATAAATTGGGTCTATAATTAGAATATGAATTAGGGTTGCTTTTAGCATAAGATGTATTAGTGAAATGAGGTTTATCGGATTTGAAATCAGAACTTTTGTAGTATCTCTCATCTTTTCTTTCAAAAAAATAATTCCCTTTCTTTTTCTTCCAATCTCTCTGTTCTCCCCTAAAATAATCTCCTTCGTCTCTTAGAAATTTGTTATTTTTAATGGTAGAAAGATCATTCTCTAATTTATCTATTTTTCTCTTTAGTTCACGATCTTTGATCTTAAATTCTGCTGTGTCTTCTAAGTGTGCTAGTCTCTCCTCTATAATAGTTACCTCCTCATCTATAATTTTGATCTTTTTTTTGTGTTGGTTAATTAGAGATAGCATTAGGTCAAAAGAGCATTTATCTATGGTCTCATACCAGTTTTTCACAAATTCTTCATCGTCCAAATTGGATGAAGGACTTTTTGAAAATCTAAGACCTCTTGGGATTCTATTAGATTTAATATATCTGTTCAAAAAGCTTAGATCCAGCCATCTTCTGGTATCTTTGATGAGTAACCTGTCTAGTTTGTGAAATTCTTCCGCTAATAAATCATGTGAAACAGGTGTATGTGATGTATCAGTGTCATTAAAATTAAACTGTAATTTTCTAGATTGTCTTTTTGCAAAGATGTTGGGTGAAGTAATTTCCATAGCCAATGAAAAAGTGTAAAGCAGCCACCAAATCAAATACAGATAAACTAGTAAACCATAGTGATTCGAATCGGCGCTAAAACACCCAAAATTAAACAATGTGCATATAAATAGTGAATTAAATAGCAGTTAAACGTGAAGTATATGAGGGTGAATCTGAAGAAATTCTCAACCTTCCAAGGAATATGTACTAATTCCTTACAGCAGTAACTCGATCCAGGATGGGAAGGGAGCAATGATTCCGGAAACACACCGTAAAATAAAAACAGAAAAGAAATAATAGTGCAGTATATCAACACAATGGAAGTGAGTGCAATCTTGGCTCTGTCGAAATGCCTACTTACAACAAGTAAGAATATAAACAGCAAAAGTCTGTCAATTCCATATAGGCAGGCCTGGATTCTCAGCAAGGAGTAGAAGCTCAGACAGGGGTATACAGGATTCTCAGCAAGGAGTGGAAGCTCAGACCGGGGTATACAGGATATAATTCCCAAATTGATAGCAGTGCAGGGGATATATCAGCTTCACATCAGTGCGTGTGGTTCATGAAAAACAAAGGCGGACTAAAGTGTAGATCGCAATGTAAAAATGTATCCAAAATAAAAACAGGGGTAAGAATTGTACTTACAATAAGTACATCACATATGTACACATAGGATGTTCGTGAGACAGTAGAGTGCCGGACCCGTGTGGAACAAAGCGCCTGCTCGTCTCTCTGTGCCTCCTTCCGTGTCGCTGATGGATAGCATCTGACGTCACATCCGGTGACAGAGTGACGACGTCCGGTCGCGAGTCAGTGAGGCGGATGGCGGGGAATACAGCACCAAGCTCTACCATCTTCACTTCTCAAGCAGCTGCAGCAAGCTAACGGATAGCTCTACGCGTTTCACTGTATCTGAACAGCTTCCTCAGGAGAAGTGACCACCCCTAATGGGTCCATGATATATATAGTATATTTAATTGGAACTAATCAATTTTATCAATTTTCACACAGGTTAACCCTTAAGGGTACATAACTCTGTGGCCAAAAATGCGACGCACTATAATGTGAAATACGGCGCAGTCATTAAAATGTAATACAAACTTTAATAGTAAATAATAAAAATAGGAAAGTCATTAAGAAGCTCGTTATAAACTCATTAAAAAATTCATGAAAAAATTGGATAAAGGAGAGAGAGAAAGAGAGGAGAAAAAAGTCAATGTTAGTGATATAAATCATTAAAATTATAAATACAACAAATAACAATCAATAGCTATTTCTCTAGCGTGGGGGACCCCAAATTTAAAATAAAGTAGAAGGCGGTTCAATGAGAATGCAGGGATTGGCAATACTATTACTTAAAATTGAATATTAGTTAGTTAGAAAAGGAGCTAGTTCGAAATCAGCATTGAGGCCGTGTGGTATAAGTGTATTGAGTCTATGTATCCAATGCATTTCTTGCTTGCTCAAATCTATATCCCTACTACGACCCCTCCAATGTTGTTTAACATTTTCAATGGCGGTGAACTTTAAAATTTTTGGATTAGAACTACGAAATTTCGCAAAATGCTTGGATACACTGTGGGTAAGAACACCTCGTCTAATATTACTAAGGTGTTCTAATATACGTGTACGGATTGCTCGTGTTGTTTTTCCAACGTACTGTAGCCCACATGGGCATTCTAGAACGTAAATTACATAATCCGTATAGCAGTTAATATATTGCTTTATCCTAAAATCTTCTTTACGGTTATTTCCTTTAAAATTCTTCTTGTCCGACTGTTTATGTTCACAGGCTTTACAAGTTGCGCAACCATAGAAGCCCTCTATATCTTTAAACCATCTTTTATTTTTTACTTCTAGTTTTCTTATAGCGCTTGGAGCCACAATATTTTTTATATTTTGTGCTTTTTAAAAAATTATTTTGGGATTCTCTGGAAGTGCATTCTTTAAAATGGGGTCTGTTTTCAACACATGCCAATGTTTCCTTATTATTTTACTAATGTTACTTGCTTCTTTATTAAAAGTGGTTAAAAAGGCCGTGTCAAAGTGGTTTGGTGCTTTATATTTTGGTCCACTACTTGGTGCCAAAAGTTCTTTTCTGTCTAGGGCTTTAGCTTTATTAAATGCTGTATCTAGAGTTTCTCTTTTGTAATTCTTCTCAATAAAGCGGGATTCAAGTGTTTTACATTGTTCATCAAAAGTAATCATGTCAGTACAATTTCTACGCATCCTCCTATACTGATTGTAGACTCAATACACTTATACCACACGGCCTCAATGCTGATTTCAAACTAGCTCCTTTTCTAACTAACTAATATTCAATTTTAAGTAATAGTATTGCCAATCCCTGCATTCTCATTGAACCGCCTTCTACTTTATTTTAAATTTGGGGTCCCCCACGCTAGAGAAATAGCTATTGATTGTTATTTGTTGTATTTATAATTTTAATGATTTATATCACTAACATTGACTTTTGTCTCCTCTCACTCTCTCTTTTATCCAATTTTTTAATGAATTTTTTAATGAGTTTATATCGAGCTTCTTAATGACTTTCCTATATTTATCATTTACTATTAAAGTTTGTATTACATTTTAATGACTGCGCCGTATTTCACATTATAGTGCGTCGCATTTTTGGCCACAGAGTTATGTACCCTTAAGGGTAAACCTGTGTGAAAATTGATTAAATTGATTAGTTCCAATTAAATATACTATATATATCATGGACCCATTAGGGGTGGTCAATTGCTCCTGAGGAAGCTGTTCTGATACAGCGAAATGCGTAGAGCTATCCGTTAGTTTGCTGCAACTGCTCGAGAAGTGAAGACGGTAGAGCTTGGTGCTGTATTCCCCACCATCCGCCTCACTGACTCGCGACCGGACGTCGTCACTCCGTCACCGGATGTGACGTCAGGCGCTATACATCAGCGACACGGAAGGAGGCACAGAGAGACGAGCAGGCGCTTTGTTCCACACGGGTCTGGCACTCTACTGTCTCACGAACATCCTATGTGTACATATGTGATGTACTTATTGTAAGTACGATTCTTACCCCTGTTTTTATTTTGGATACATTTTTACATTGCGATCTACACTATAGTCCGCCTTTGTTTTTCATGAACCACACGCACTGATGTGAAGCTGATATATCCCCTGCACTGCTATCAATTTGGGAATTATATCCTGTATACCCCGGTCTGAGCTTCCTGTATACCCCTGTCTGAGCTTCTACTCCTTGCTGAGAATCCAGGCCTGCCTATATGGAATTGACAGACTTTTGCTGTTTATATTCTTAATTGTTGTAAGTAGGCATTTCGACAGAGCCAAGATTGCACTCACTTCCATTGTGTTGATATACTGCACTATTATTTCTTTTCTGTTTTTATTTTGCGGTGTGTTTCTGGAATCATTGCTCCCTTCCCATCCTGGATCGAGTTACTGCTGTAAGGAATTAGTACATATTCATTGGAAGGTTGAGAATTTCTTCAGATTCACCCTCATATACTTCACGTTTAACTGCTATTTAATTCACTATTTATATGCACATTGTTTAATTTTGGGTGTTTTAGCGCCGATTCGAATCACTTTGGTTTACTAGTTTATCTGTATTTGATTTGGTGGCTGCTTTACACTTTTTCATTGGCTATGGAAATTACTTCACCCAACATCTTTGCAAAAAGACAATCTAGAAAATTACAGTTTAATTTTAATGACACTGATACATCACATACACCTGTTTCACATGATTTATTAGAGGAAGAATTTCACAAACTAGACAGGTTACTCATCAAAGATACCAGAAGATGGCTGGATCTAAGCTTTTTGAACAGATATATTGAATCTAATAGAATCCCAAGAGGTCTTAGATTTTCAAAAAGTCCTTCATCCAATTTGGACGATGAAGAATTTGTGAAAAACTGGTATGAGACCATAGATAAATGCTCTTTTGACCTAATGCTATCTCTAATTAACCAACACAAAAAAAAGATCAAAATTATAGATGAGGAGGTAACTATTATAGAGGAGAGACTAGCACACTTAGAAGACACAGCAGAATTTAAGATCAAAGATCGTGAACTAAAGAGAAAAAAAGATAAATTAGAGAATGATCTTTCTACCATTAAAAATAACAAATTTCTAAGAGACGAAGGAGATTATTTAAGGGGAGAACAGAGAGATTGGAAGAAAAAGAAAGGGAATTACTTTTTTGAAAGAAAAGATGAGAGATACTACAAAGGTTCTGATTTCAATTCCGATAAACCTCATTTCACTAATACATCTTATGCTAAAAGCAACCCTAATTCATATTCTAATTATAGACCCAATTTATCAAAAAAGGACAACAAATCCTCAAGAGATTTTAATTCAAAAACAGATTCTACACCATCTTCTAGTAATCCACACCCTGATAATAAATCTGCTCAGAATAGAGATTGTAGAAAAGCTCAAGATTATCAACAAGAGAGAGATTCTGAAAGAGAGAGAGATCAGAGACTGGAGAG
Organism: Ascaphus truei; assembly: GCF_040206685.1. Classification (NCBI taxonomy): domain Eukaryota; kingdom Metazoa; phylum Chordata; class Amphibia; order Anura; family Ascaphidae; genus Ascaphus; species Ascaphus truei. Next base: position 218,748,337 of record NC_134487.1, read on the forward strand.
GGAGAGACAGAGAGAGAGAGAGCGACAGATAGAGAGAGAGAGAGAGAGAGAGAGAGAGAGAGAGAGAGAGAGAGAGAGAGAGAGAATTAAGGATGAGAGAGCAAAGAGAGAGAGAGAGAGAGAATAGATACAGAGAGACACGTAGAGAGAGGGAGTCTCAGAGAGATAGATATCTTAAATCCAATAAAGAGCTCAGGGAAAGAGAAGCAAGAGAGAGAGATCTCAGAGAAAAGGAGTATCAAAGGGATAGAGAGATCAGAAGAGATAGAGAACAAAGAAAGGAGAGAGAAGAGAGAAGAAAAGAAAGAGATAGATACCATCACTCTAGACAATCTAAACCAAACAGTAGATCACATTCTCCCATTGGAGCCACTGGGTCAAGTGATTTTTTAGAGATAGAAGACACTCCTCAATCATGGGAAACACCGAACCCCTTCACCCCACTATCGGAGAAAGAAGAGGAGAGTACACAACCCAAAGGGGAAAGAAACAGAGAGGGAAGCGGGGGAGAGGAAAGAAAAAAGAGAGAATAAAACATACAAATCCTAAAGAAAATAAAGGTATATTCAATCTAAGCTCCACTGTACTCTCAACCCCACAGTTAAATGTTATCACAAAAGGTCTGTCTTTTGCTCCTACAGTAAGGCCGAATAGTTTTGAACTATTCCTAGATGCAAATAAATATCTGAGAAAACTCAGTGTCAAGAGGTTTTTTCTAAGTAGAGATGCTGATTCAAGAAATTGAAATTTAAACCCAGTTGTCCAAAAAGAGCCAGAAAAATTCAAACATACAACACTAAAGAATAAATCTACTTTTTATCCAACTTACTATAAAGGTAACTATCTAGAAGTTTTTCATAATTTGATTATTAGGGACTTTGAAGATTTACAAAAGAATGCCAGGTCCAAAACTAGGAATAATCTAACTAAGGAGGAAAAGAAAGCTTTAGAAGATATCACCAATAATACCAACATAATTGTTAAACAAGCCGACAAGGGAGGGGGAATTGTTATCATGAATAGAGAAGACTACCTTAAAGAATCATATCGTCTCTTGGGTGATTCTGGCACTTATGATATCCTTGGGAAAAATCCGACAAATCTGTTTACAAATAATCTAAAATCCCTATTAGATAAAGGGATAAATGTAGGCATTCTTACAGAACAGGAATACAAATTCCTTTATAATCAAAGATCACAGTTACCAATATTTTACATACTACCCAAGATCCATAAGTGCCAGATAAACCCACCCGGGAGACCAATCATCTCTGGTATCAACTCCCTCACCTCCAACTTGTCGGCTTACGTTGATACCTTTCTACAAGGTTATGTGAAAACCTAAAATCTTACTTGAAGGGTGCAACCGACATTCTTCAAGTTTTAGAAAAAGTGGTTTGGAAAAATGATTATATACTAGCAAGTATAGATGTGTCATCTCTATACACCTCCATTGCACATAATCTAGGCTGTTCAGCAGTAAAATATTTCCTAGATATGGACTCGGAACTACATACCTTGCAGGCAGAATTCATCTTGGAAAGTATATCCTTTATATTGGAAAATAATTTTTTTATGTTTGAAGACAAATTGTATATTCAGAAATGTGGCACCGCCATGGGAACGAAGTTTTCCCCCAGCTATGCCAATCTCTTCATGGGATTCTGGGAAGAGCATAACATTTGGACCAATGGTAAGATGGGGGAGGGCGTTGTCCTATGGCGGCGCTACATTGATGATATTATTTTAATTTGGCAGGGGGCACACAGTGAATTGGATCAGTTTATAACTAATCTAAATGATAATACGTTAGGTCTAAAATTCACTTCAACAACTAATAATGTGTCATTAAATTATTTGGACCTAGTAATATGCATGGATGATGGAGCTCTAAAGACAAAGTCGTATTTTAAAAGTGTTGATAGTAACAATTACATTCTACGCTCCAGCTGCCACCATCATTTGTGGATGGACAATGTACCTTACAATCAGTATAGGAGGATGCGTAGAAATTGTACTGACATGACTACTTTTGATGAACAATGTAAAACACTTGAATCCCGCTTTATTGAGAAGAATTACAAAAGAGAAACTCTAGATACAGCATTTAATAAAGCTAAAGCCCTAGACAGAAAAGAACTTTTGGCACCAAGTAGTGGACCAAAAAATAAAGCACCAAACCACTTAAAAAGCACAAAATATAAAAAATATTGTGGCTCCAAGCGCTATAAGAAAACTAGAAGTAAAAAATAAAAGATGGTTTAAAGATATAGAGGGCTTCTATGGTTGCGCAACTTGTAAAGCCTGTGAACATAAACAGTCGGACAAGAAGAATTTTAAAGGAAATAGCCGTAAAGAAGATTTTAGGATAAAGCAATATATTAAAAAAAACAGAGAGAGGTAGAACCCCAAGGAGAGCACTCTACCAATGTGTAGCCAAAATGTATCAGAACCTAGTAAGGTGGGTGAGTAATGAATTAATTAAAACCAGAAACTTTAATTGAGTCTTAACTCTAAATATAAAATAATATGGGGAACACTATAGGTCAAGTAATATACTAATGATAGCCAGTGTACAATGAATTAATATTAAAAATGAGCAAAGCAGACCACAATAAACTCTGTACTATAAACCCAGAGTCTGGGATATGGCCGCACGATAACACTAGTGGTGTAGAGTAGATCCAAAGGATGGTTATAGGTCAAAACAGGTAACGGTAAGTGTCTAGTTTGTACTATGTCGTATGGCATAAATCAGCATGTCGATATCAACGCTGACTGTAGCAGTATACAGGTATAGCTGGTTACTTGTACAGGTTAGTGGTATTGTACCTACATCAGTAACACAGCACACAGAGTCAGTTTATCTTTGTAATTAATGCCAAAAGCCATGCCTGTTGGTGGTGGATCTCTATGTACAAAAACCACTGATGTTAGTATGGTGCGTGAGTATTGTACACACAAGTTAGTGGTATTGTGCCTATATCGGTAACACAGCCCACAGAGTCAGTTATCTGTGTAAACAATGCCAAAAGCCGTGCCTGTTCATGGTGGTTCTCTATATGTATAAGCCACTTGGTGTTAGTGCGGTGCGTGAGTGTTGTACACACACATACACACCATATCAGTGTCAGTATTAATCTAAAACAGTGCACAAGTAGTGCCTGTTAACATGGATTGTGGTAGATTCGCGAAATTCATACAGCGCATATCCCGCCCCTTTGACGCGATGACGTCATAACCAGGCATTGCGTGATTCCACTCCATGTTAACAGGCACTACTTGTGCACTGTTTTAGATTAATACTGATTCAGTCAATATATTCTCTGACGTGTGTGAGTGTATGAATTTCGCGAATCTACCACAATCCATGTTAACAGGCACTACTTGTGCACTGTTTTAGATTAATACTGACACTGATATGGTGTGTATGTGTGTGTACAACACTCACGCACCGCACTAACACCAAGTGGCTTATGCATATAGAGAACCACCATGAACAGGCACGGCTTTTGGCATTGTTTACACAGATAACTGACTCTGTGGGCTGTGTTACCGATATAGGCACAATACCACTAACTTGTGTGTACAATACTCACGCACCATACTAACATCAGTGGTTTTTGTACATAGAGATCCACCACCAACAGGCATGGCTTTTGGCATTAATTACACAGATAAACTGACTCTGTGTGCTGTGTTACTGATATAGGTACAATACCACCAACCTGTACAAGTAACCAGCCATACCTGTATACTGCTACGTGTATGTGTGTGTACAACACTCACGCACCGCACTAACACCAGGTGGCTTATACTTACAGAGAACCACCATAAACAGGCACGGCTTTTTGGCATTGTTTACACAGATAACTGACTCTGTGGGCTGTGCTAGCGATATAGGTACAATACCACTAACTTGTGTGTACAATACTCACGCACCCTACTAACATCAAGTGGCTTTTGTACATAGAGATCCACCACCAACAGGCACGGCTTTTGGCATTATTTACACAGATAACTGACTCTGTGTGCTGTGTTACTGATATAGGTACAATACCACTAACCTGTACAAGTAACCAGCTATACCTGTATACTGCTACAGTCAGCGTTGATATCGACATGCTGATTTATGCCATACGACATAGTACAAACTAGACACTTACCGTTACCTGTTTTGACCTATAACCATCCTTTGGATCTACTCTACACCACTAGTGTTATCGTGCGGCCATATCCCAGACTCTGGGTTTATAGTACAGAGTTTATTGTGGTCTGCTTTGCTCATTTTTAATATTAATTCACTGTACACTGGCTATCATTAGTATATTACTTGACCTATAGTGTTCCCCATATTATTTTATATTTAGAGTTAAGACTCAATTAAAGTTTCTGGTTTTAATTAATTCATTACTCACCCACCTTACTAGGTTCTGATACATTTTGGCTACACATTGGTAGAGTGCTCTCCTTGGGGTTCTACCTCTCTCTGTTTTTTCTATTTGACATTACCCCTGATAGTAGCACCTCCACATAGCCACATCCAGCAAGCAGTAGCGAGGGTATTCCTTCCCCCTCCACTTCCCCTTTTCCCCTCCTTGTGTTTGGTAAAGCAATATATTAACTGCTATACGGATTATGTAATTTACATTCTAGAATGCCCATGTGGGCTACAGTACGTTGGAAAAACAACACGAGCAATCCGTACACGTATATTAGAACACCTTAGTAATATTAGACGAGGTGTTCTTACCCACAGTGTATCCAAGCATTTTGCGAAATTTCATAGTTCTAATCCAAATTTTTTAAAGTTCACCGCCATTGAAAATGTTAAACAACATTGGAGGGGTCGTAGTAGGGATATAGATTTGAGCAAGCGAGAAATGTATTGGATACATAGACTCAATACACTTATACCACACGGCCTCAATGCTGATTTCGAACTAGCTCCTTTTCTAACTAACTAATATTCAATTTTAAGTAATAGTATTGCCAATCCCTGCATTCTCATTGAACCGCCTTCTACTTTATTTTAAATTTGGGGTCCCCCACGCTAGAGAAATAGCTATTGATTGTTATTTGTTGTATTTATAATTTTAATGATTTATATCACTAACATTGACTTTTGTCTCCTCTCACTCTCTCTTTTATCCAATTTTTTAATGAATTTTTTAATGAGTTTATATCGAGCTTCTTAATGACTTTCCTATATTTATCATTTACTATTAAAGTTTGTATTACATTTTAATGACTGCGCCGTATTTCACATTATAGTGCGTTGCATTTTTGGCCACAGAGTTATGTACCCTTAAGGGTAAACCTGTGTGAAAATTGATTAAATTGATTAGTTCCAATTAAATATACTATATATATCATGGACCCATTAGGGGTGGTCACTTGCTCCTGAGGAAGCTGTTCTGATACAGCGAAATGCGTAGAGCTATCCGTTAGTTTGCTGCAGCTGCTCGAGAAGTGAAGACGGTAGAGCTTGGTGCTGTATTCCCCGCCATCCGCCTCACTGACTCATGACCGGACGTCGTCACTCCGTCACCGGGTGTGACGTCAGACGCTATCCATCAGCGACACGGAAGGAGGCACAGAGAGACGAGCAGGCGCTTTGTTCCACACGGGTCCGGCACTCTACTCTCTCATGAACATCCTATGTGTACATATGTGTGTACATATGTGATGTACTTATTGTAAGTACGATTCTTACCCCTGTTTTTATTTTGGATACATTTTTACATTGCGATCTACACTATAGTCCGCCTTTGTTTTTCATGAACCACACGCACTGATGTGAAGCTGATATATACCTTGCACTGCTATCAATTTGGGAATTATATCCTGTATACCCCGGTCTGAGCTTCTACTCCTTGCTGAGAATCCAGGCCTGTCTATATGGAATTGACAGACTTTTGCTGTTTATATTCTTACTTGTTGTAAGTAGGCATTTCGACATAGCCAAGATTTCACTCACTTCCATTGTGTTGATATACTGCACTATTATTTCTTTTCTGTTTTTATTTTGCGGTGTGTTTCTGGAATCGTTGCTCCCTTCCCATCCTGGATCAAGTTACTGCTGTAAGGAATTAGTACATATTCCTTGGAAGGTTGAGAATTTCTTCAGATTCACCCTCATATACTTCACGTTTAACTGCTATTTAATTCACTATTTATATGCACATTGTTTAATTTTGGGTGTTTTAGCGCCGATTCGAATCACTTTGGTTTACTAGGAGTCTAATTCACAGCATATCCCCATCTTCAATGTTGGCTGGGTAAGCCAGCTACAACTTTAAATCACACAGATATAACATTGAGTTCTTAACTGTCAGGTGGGGACAGCGTCCCAATAGATTCTCAGATGCTGCAACATGTGAGGGGGCCGTATCCCCCCAAACAAGATGCTGGGGAGTAGCATCCTCCCAACCTCCAGGCTCTGTAATTAGGTGAGCTGGTGAGGGGGAACCAGAACCACCACAAAGTCTGGTATAGATTTCTTATGCACTAGCCTTAGTGATTGGGAGACTGTTTGATGGATCACTTCCATACTATGTCCGCACTTTCTTCTATAAATCAGACAGAAAGCTGCCCACTATCCTGGGACCACGTCACACAGGGTAGACACAGATTCTCCTGACCTGAAAGGAGAAGGGGCAAAAATATATGGGTACACACTCTCAAAAAAAGTATATTATAAAGAAAGCCATGTGCAAAAGATAATACACATATTTAACCCTATAATCACATGTGCAAGTGTAAGGATCCTAAAGATAAAGTCTTCTATAGTCATGCAATCTATTGAATAAATTAGACTTATAGAAAACAGAGAATAAAGATAATACGGAGCCTGCCTAATGCACATGTAGCCAGGTCCCCCCTCTCGCACTCACCCCCTCCTTCCCCGTTGCGAGCGCGCGGTGTGGATGTGCGGCCGGTTGCCATGACGCGATCGGGCAGTTACTATGGTGCGGTCGGGCGGTTGCCGGGGACGCGATCGGGCCGGTTGCCGAGGCCGCGATCGCGTTGCTGGGGTCCCCGGCGGCCGGTGAGCAGGGCGCCGCCATGTTAGGGCTGTTGCGCATGCGCAGTGGCAGAGCACAGCGCGGGAGGCCCCAGATAGCTCGCGCATGCGCGAGATGAGTCTGCCAGCCCCCAGGGTGCATAGGGGCAAAGACACCTGACTCCAGGGAGCCAATAGGGCTGAGGGATTTGCCTGGGAATAGATAGATACATTTCGCGGGGTTTTGCAGCCACGCAGGCAGTCAGGATCCGGACCAGCTAGGGGTAAGAGGTGGATGCAGGGGTCAGTGACCCTCTGCATTAGGCCAGCAGCCCCCAAGGTCCTAGTTAGGTCCTGAGCCACCTAGTAGCTTGTGGAGCTTAGGGACAGGCCCTAGATAGGGACACTGCCCCATTAATTGGTAGCTTAGTCAGGGACAAAGTGCTGAATCCGTGCGGCCCTGCGAGGTGGGTTCTGGGCTCAGAACACCACCGCCGACCCTGGAACTAAGGTGATATTATCCGCGCTGGAATTCACCCAATGCGGTGTGGAGGACAACGTCGGATCGGGCGGATCTCCAGTGATATCGCGGTAACTTTGGCTGGAGCCCCGGGCAGGTAACCTACCATTCACGTGCACCAACAAGGCCTAATCACCAGACATAGTGGCTGCACAGTCACACATATATACAGACATTGGTGTTTGACATTTGGGAGTGCGAGACATTTGGGTGGGGGTTACTGGACACAGGGTGGGGTCACTCTGTGGGAGGTTAGTGTTCGCCGTAACGCCTAGATGTGGTAGCGTCCGCCGTGACGCCTAGAGGTTGTAGCGTCCGCCGTGGCGCAGAGTGGTTAGCGTCTGCCGTGGCGCAGTGTGGTTAGCATCCGCCGTGGCGCATAGTGGTTAGCGTCCTGTGTGACGCCACATGTGGCTCCTCTAGAGAGGAGTCATGGTTATGTGATGTGTGTGTGTTATTATATGTTTTGCTATGCAGTAAAGCCAGTCCTGTTTTATATTTGCTCGCTTTGTGTGGTTGTTTCCTGTGAGGTCCTACTCCCACTCCGTTGGGATCCCTCCCAGGTGGAGGCGTTGCACCCAGAGATGTATAACATGCATGTACCCCAGGTTCCCCTAGCGGAGGCTTAGGCTCCTGAGAGCCACACAGGTTGCACAGCAGGTAGTAGCGGTTGTATTCATAGGGAATACCCGTTACACACAGATCCGCACCTATGTAGGACCAGCTATTCACCTAGCATCTGTGGCTCATAAGGACATAGCTCCAAAAGATATAAGTCAATCGAACAACACATAGTTGGTATGAAAAGGGATCCAATGTGAAGGCAAAGAACAACATATAAAGACTGAAGAGTGGGGTAGAGGTGGGTGACAACCACTGAAATCAAGGATGGATCACTAGCACGGTGCAAGATGAATGGCAGGATAAAAGGAATTATCCATGGGCACACCCATCAATATAGAGAACAACAGCATAACTGACGGATGCAGTGATCTGGGGAGAGAGGTAGAGAGCATGCATCAATATCAGAGAGCGAAAAAAACAGGGCTAATTGTCACCAAGAGTCATGTTTGCCAGGACAGGACACATTGATATAGCTGGAGCCACATGCAGAGGAGATCTATCAATTGGCTAAACCACTCTGTTAGAAGCAGAAGCTCAAGTCAAGCTCCTATAATCAGGCATCAAAGTGCCAAGTAGCCTAATCCATTTAGGCTTCTTTTATAGCAATCATCTGATGAAATAGTCCCTATATCGACTCCTCTCTACTCCATCTATAACCTGGTAGTGTAGTTAGCTCACATTGTGCCCAGATAGTGTTAAATGGTGTGCCACTGGGGCCTCCATGTCACACCTCAAGATAGAAGCCTTATGCTGTTTAAACACATCCTTAATACTTTATGTGGACTCACACACATAGCCCAACTAAAAGGGGCCTTGATTAAATAGATAACATTACGAGAAAGACATGTATAGTACATTTTAATAAAACATGTATTGCCAAATTGGGGGTGGAAAAAGAGGTTACCTTCCTGCCTGCTTGCACACTGGGAACAGCTGGAACATTTATAGGTTCTAACCTTTGAGGTACCCAAAAACATCTGCGTTGATGTTTTACCACCCAGGCCTGCACTGATAGTATGGTTCCTCATATTCTTTCCCCTTTTGTAGGAAAAAAGGGATTTAGCAGAAAGAGATGTGGACATGGAGTCATCAGAACCCAAAAGGTACCATTGTCGCAGGATGATATCTTTATAGCGGCCACTTAAAGCTGCAGTTCAGGCAATATCCTGCATGTGTTTTTTTTTTTAATAAATCAGTTCTGTAGTAAGAAAAAATACTTTTAGCATTTTCTGTTTTAAAAAACAACAACTTTGAAAGACCAATTTTCTTGTATTCTATTTTAACAAGCATGCTTGTTCCTATAGCAACGATTTACATTCCCCATATTTAAAGATGTCACCAAACTTTGCCGATCAATAGACGGAGAACGAATTGACCGGCAGCTATGCAGTTCTTTAGGTAATTAGAGATTGCCCACATGAAACTATTGAAGTAAAAAAAAAAATAATAATAAAAAAAAGACTGAACTGCAGCTTTAGGGGCCTATGCAGAGAGCAGCGCTATTTCGAAATTCGCCAGTTTTTGGAGAAAATCGCACAGAAAGCAGCAGAAAATGGCGAGTTCCGAAAAACGCGCCAATTTTTCTTTTCTATTTGTAAAACTCGCCTCGCGGCTGGCGAAAACCTCAATCTCGCCAGTTTTAAAAATATCCGTATGCAGAGAGGCGCGAACGGCATCTAGCGGCTGTTCGCGCCAATAAAATGGCGCGATTGTCTCCTTTTTGCCTCGCCGGAAAAAACTGGCAAGAAGCTGCCGCTCGCGGCCATTGCAAAGGGAAAAAAAAGGCGCAAATTTGTTTTTACACGTTTCTGAAGCGCGCATCTCGCCAATTTAAACTCGCCACACGCATCCATGTTAAACATAGCAGAATTCGCACTTTTCTGCATATGGAGAATAAAACTCTCCAAAAAAGTTACTTTTTAATAAATTCGCCAATTTTAAAATTCGCTGCTCTCTGCATAGGCCCCTTAATGTACATTACATGGAAATTAATGGGATGGAAAATTCCCTAGCACATCCCTGTTCTCGGACACCACTATCAAGCAGGGAGGTCCTTGGTGGAATTTGAGCTTTGTTACACTGTGAATTAAGAAGAGTGGTGGGGTAACCTCTGTCAGGAAACTTTTTATGCATGTCATTAAGGGCTCTATGCAGTAAGTGCTGAAAAAGTGCTCTCGGCAAGTGTTCACTATCGGCATGATGTTGCCGATTTTCCCTCGCCGTATGCAATAAGTGCCGAATCCCTTCCGAATCAAGCCGAAAACATTTGTTCCCACTCTGGCGATGATTTGCCGATCACACACAGGTGTATCAGCGTGCATGGCAAGGTGGTGTTAGGTTCGCCAATGAAACTTCTTGCTGAATCTGCCGAAGCAAGCATGTTTTTGATTGAGCGGCCTATTTAAAGGTAGCGTGTATTTTTATTCATTCTCTGTGTTGTTGGGAGAGAGAGAGACACACACACAGACCTGGGCGATTTGCATATTTCAGATTGGCAGAGAGAGTTGCTGTGTATTGTGAGAGGTTTGTCCTGTGTTGTTTTGTTAACATTTTTGTGTTGTGTTCAGTTTGTAAGTGTTCAGTGCGATTGTGTTTAAATTTCTTTTCTGTTCTTTGTGAGTGCTATAGGTATGGCCGAAAGGCGTGGGAAGAGTGATGCTGGTGTGAGTGGTACTGGTAGTCGTCTGAGTACGCGCCTGAGTGAACGTAGGATTCAGGGGAGTGCTGTTGCTGTGAGTGCGACTGGTGTTGCTGGGAGTGCGAGTGCTGTTGCTATGAGTGTGAGTGCTGTTGCTGTGAGTGTGAGTGTTGGTGGTGGCTCTGTTGCTGGTGCTGCTGGGGTGTCTGTTGCTGGTGCTGCTGGGGTGTCTGGTGCTGGTGCTGCTGGGGTGTCTGGTGGTGGTGCTGCTGGGGTCTCTGATGGTGATGCTGCTGGGGTGTCTGGTGGTGGGGTGGTTGGTGGTGGGCCGCTTTTGGAGTCTCTTCCATTGGAAGAAGGAGAGTCCAGTCACCAGCAGCCAAGCTCTGTGGCGGCACGTGATCGGAAGAAACGTGTGGAGCAGCCACGTAATCCTCGTTTCATTGATGAGGAAAACAGAGTTCTTGTCACAGGGATTTTGGAGCACTATGACTCTCTGTATGGGCATTTATTAGGTAAGTCAATCTTTGCATTGATTGTTCAAAAACATTTTATCCTATCTCATGTGACATGTGTTAATATCACACTATTAATCTCTAATATCTATCAATTAAAGTTAATTGTTACACACATAATCCTTCATGCTTTATAACGACCATAACAATCAGTCAAAAAAGTTTGCCAAAGTTCATACAATAATCATGCAAGCTTCCTTAGATTTGTATGTTTCCACGTAAATGCTCATGTGCTACACATATTCAAGTAAACCAGCATGTTTGGTATCTCTTGGAACAGGTATCATTTTTGTAAAATGTTCATCTTTCTATTAATTTGTAAGGTCATATATTTTTTATGTATTTCAAGGGCGGACAAGTTCAGCCTCCAAAAAAGAAATGTAGAACCAAATAACATTGGCTGTGTCTGCGTGTGGGAATCATGTCAGGGACCGCACGAATTGTCGGAAGAGATTTGATGATATCAAGGCCAATTTAAAGAAAAAAATCCAAGCACAACGGATGCATGCTTCTGCCACTGGAGGTGGGCCACCAGCACAAGCTCTAATCTTAACTCCATTGGAGGAGCAGATGCGTGAAAAATTTCTTCCTGTCGTCGTGGAGGGTTTGCCAGGGGACAGAGATTTCGGAATTTATTCGGCTCAATTTCCACCAGGTGACAAATTCTACTGTACTATGCATGTCCTATGTTACAGTTCTTATCTATATTTCCACTGCAACTTATAATTTCTTCCAAATATAAGCAGACCTACATATATATCTGTATATATGTCTCTCTCTCTCTCTATATATATATATAGATATATATCTATCTCTCTCTCTCTCTATGTATATCTATATATATATCTATATTTATATATAGTTGTCCACAAAAAATAAAAATAAAAAAATATTTATATATATATATATATATATATATATATATATATATATATATATATATATATATATATATATATTATATCTGTGTGTTTGGAAATATGTATTGGCTCAACTATTGTGGCTTACATCATTATGAGTCAACATACACCACTTGACCTGCATGAAGGGATTCTGTGTAATAATCTTCCAAATAACACACACTGCAACCTTCTAGTTTACAAAGCATTCAACATCTTTCCCCTATAGTTGAAAGCTGAATGTATGTTCAAATCTTTTTACAAACAATGGGTTAACATGCATAACAACAAAGCACACCCGCAGTCATTTTTTGTCACAGTAATGTTTAACATCACTGTGTTGTTCGTTATACTGTGTCTGTGCGCACAAATGCATCATTCACTTTTTCATGTATGTGTCGATCCATATATACATATAATATATATATATATATATATATATATTTGTGATAATCTATGTTACACCTATAAACAGGCCGTTAGTGCGTAATAAAGTCTTGCATGGAATATTGTCAATTGAAAGGCGAACATGAATAATTTTCACTAACAAATTCCATTATGTATTATGAAAGCTCTTTTTTCTCTTCATGTAGTATAATGTGAGCATTAATAGGAACATGTACCATATGGTATTTAATTGTGTTCATATGTAGCTCACTTCTTATTTGTATTTCGCTCATGTACCGGTGTGTGAAACCAGCTTCAATTAATATGTAATCACAGCATAGAGGTGAACAGAGGGGGTGGTGTTGGGCAGAGAGCCAGATCACAGGGTCATGGTAGGGTCAAGTCTTGTGGGAGGGCTTACAGGTGGGAGAAGCAGCTAAGAGGTCATGGTGGTGTCAAGTGCTGGGGGAGGGACTACAGTTGTTAGAAGCTGACAAGGTGAACACAAGTTCATCACATTCATTAGAAATGGTAATAATCTTACTACTTTCAAGAACCAGTCCACGATATATTACAACGTACGTTAGTCATTTGTTCAGTTATATATTATTGTAACATTATAGATACGCCACCTTCTCACACCAGTACCATCTGTGAGCGACACACTGCATGTGTTGCTGAGTGTCAGCCACATTGAGCGCTACACCTGCTTCTCTTAAATGTTCAGACAGATCACTAAAAACATTCATGCACATTTCCACAATTAGGTACTGAATTATAAGCAGAGTCAACTTTGGTTGCATGGTAGTGATGTACATAATTGTAGCTATATTAATACCCAACATATGCAGTGTATGTACATCAGACCGGTTAATTTTATAACGCATTCCTGCATGAACATTGTATGTATGTTGTATGGTGTTCAAAAGAAATGTGATGATTAGTTTCACATGTACATTTAGGTTAAGATGGATAATATACAGATTGCCCTAACCATAGAATTGTGATTTCCTTACGGGATGCTGATATTTAGCCATACGTACTCCCACTACAGATACTTAATGTTAATAATGTACACATGAAAATGAAATTCTGATGTTATTCTTCTATATAGTGGGTCCGCCAGCTCCTGTGTCACCTGTGGCACGTGACTCTGAACACGTCTCGTCACCTGTCTCATCAAGGTCATCATCAAGAATGGAAGGGGAGTGTATGAGGTGCAGGACATATCATGTTTACATTGGAAGCATTTCATTTGCCATGCAAAATAAATGCCTTTCACATGTAATGAACTTCTCATCAGTTATTGACACAGGAGATGTAGTGTTTCATGACACAACATGTATTGTGTCTGTTTTCAAGTATCACCTCGGAGTTGTGATGTTACAACAAACTTTAATTCATTCTTCTTTCACACTGAGTCGAAACTTAATTGTTGCTTCAAGCATCATCTTTTAATTGGACACAAATAATTAATTATGGAAACATGTTATTTGTTCCACTATGAGGACCATCATTATAATCTTAAAAAAATGAAAGTTCCATGTCAGTTCATAATGTCTTTATTTATTTGTAGAACCAGATGTTGCCGCTCAAGGACAAATTCTCTCAAGTGACCATGAAAATGTTGACACTCCTGGATTAACACAGCATTCAAGTCCTCCTGCTCGTAACACCTACTCAGCTATTGCAGCTTCTGAAGAACGAACCTTGGGTGAAGAAAATCGTCGCCATTCAGAAATGATGTCAATGCTTGAAAGGATGATGTCACTGCATGAAAGGATGCATGAAAGGTCAATATCAGAAATGTCACAAATTAAAAATGTCATCATCCAAGTTCCTAAAGAAATCCAAAATGTAAACAGGACATTACAAGCACTAGTTCTGAATGTAAGCCAAGCAAATCAGTTTCGGAGTACAGCAAGAGAACAACAATTCCACTTTACCCCATCAGAGGAAGGATCTTTACATGCTGCTACTTTTTCTCCAGAGCCATCAGTTCTTCATTCCCCAGTTCTGGATGATACCGGTACAGTAGGTGCAAGTTCTGTGCAGGTCCCTGTCAACATCCAACCGCTCACAGCTGTTCAAAATATGGAACCAACACCTACAAATGAGACACGCTAAAGAAAGTTAGGGCAACAATTACTAATAACCAGCTTTTGGAAGAAGATTAAAACACAAAAACAAGAAAGTGCTCCATCACCACTCTTGCAATGTTTATGAAGTGTTTCTCAACTGCCACAGCCCACACCCAGTGCCCCTGAAGTGCCACAGCCCACACTCAGTGCCCCTGAAGTGCCACATCCCACACTCAGTGCCCCTGAAGTGCCACAGTCCACACTTAGTGCCCCTGAAGTGCCACAGCCCACACCCAGTGCCCCAGAACTGACACAGCCCACACCCGTGCCACAGAACTGCCACAGGCCAGTAGAAGTGGTAAAGTTAAGGCGAGAGTACTTGGCACAGGGAAAAGGCGAACACAACAGCCAACAAGCAGGCCTGTGACTTGCTCTCAAAAGGATAAACAAAAATAAATAAGCACATTCACTAAATATTTTTGTGTACTGGTGTCCTTTACTGCAGACTCTTTCATGCATAGTGTATGTATGATCATGTACAGATGCTTGCTAACATTCAAGTATGTCCTTGTACACATGAATGTTTATAAATGCTCATTCACTGAATAAGTGAAGGTGTATTTTAGAACATATGAATATCTATTAATCATCAGTTGATTAATGTTAATACATTATGACACACTGCATGTATATGGAAGATGACATTCGCATAGCTCTTGTTCAGTATTAGATGTTACAGCATTTCATGCTAATATTATGTACAGTACATACAAATTAATGTAATTACCCATATAACAGCCTACTTTTTAATGTTATGTTTTCTTGTGTCTTCACTCTGTAAGACATTACTTACCTTAATGTTCATCCATAGTTCATCATGTTGGCATGTGATCATGTATGATTTGTGGTTACAATAACAGATCTGTAAGTGTGTATGAATATATCTGTAGTCTATCTCTGTATGTCTATCTATATATGTATACACACACACACACACATTGTCTATCTTGTGTGTGTGTGTGTGTGTGTGTGTGTGTGTGTGTGTGTGTGTGTGTGTGTGTGTGTGTGTGTGTGTGTGTGTGTGTGTGTGTGTGTGTGTGTGTGTGTGTGTGTGTGTGTGTGTGTGTGTGTGTGTTGTGACATAGTCCAAAGATGTTAGGCAGCTTTCTGCCCCGTTTTAGGTCAGAAAGTGCAGAAATAGTTAAAAATGATCCAGACGTGGGACACAGTCGTTTGGCTGATTTACAGCCTCTCTCTCCACTCTCAGCAGCTATCTTGCTCATCCAGCTCAGCGATGGTGGTTTGCCTGCTTTAACCTCTTCGTGGCCAGATCATGGAGGACTGATTAATACCCACAACGGAGGCGCATGACACGCACATGGTGATATTTTCCCTAAGCTATTATTTGCATACCCATGACTGTCCTCTGTTCTATCCAGGGTTTTTTCTATGTCAATTTTTCCCACATACGTGTGGTGATGTCCTCCTTACCTAGCCTCCAGTTAGTTTATTTATTTTGAACTATCTGGTTTATGTAGCATTTGTTTGCACATTAGTAGATTATTTAATCAGTATGAGTGCGATTCTTGCTATATGAGTGTGGTTTGATGTTTTCTCTTATCCCTGTGTGTGAGCAGCTAATTAGTCACGCCTAATTAGAGGGAGAGCACATGTTTGCACACATTTTCAGTGCTTTGATTACCCTCTGGGTGACAATGTCTGCCCTCACTTGAGTATCCATTTGTTTGATCAATATCATATTTGCTTTGTACAACTTTGTATTTATATGTGACATTTCTGATTCTCATGCATGCCTGCATATCAGGTTTTTCTATATGTATATTACAATTCATGAATTGTCATACCTGTGGCCCCCTTTAGGATCTATTTTAGGACCGGCCGGTTATCATACCCAGTGGGATCCTCTGATTCCCTCTGTGTGTGTATAGATCATCCTCCTCTGCCCCTTTTTTTCTGCCATCTGGGCATCCTGTTTGGTGGGTTTTTGTGGTACAATTAGCAATTTTGTGGGATTTGAGATGACTGTGTTTTCCCCGTCTGGAATTGTTTTTTAGATGTATGTTATTTTTAGTTTGTTGCATGTGTTTTTTCTGTCCATGATTAATAAACCCTTTTGCATATAAATTATATTTTCCGTGATCTGAGTGCTTTTCATTGGGATTTCTGTCTTTTTTGTGTGTTTATATATATATATATATATATATATATAGAGAGAGAGAGAGAGCGAGAGAGAGAGAGAGAGAGAGAGAGAGAGAGAGAGAGAGAGAGAGAGAGAGAGAGAGAAATCTGTTCATCATAGCACAGTTGATGATTACACACATTGTTATTGTAATTAAGAGTAAACTTGTTTTTCTCATTTTGATTGCCTAAGCAGCAAGTAAAGTTTCGATTCGTGTGAAAAGAGGGTATCTTAGACAAAGAATCTCAGCCAATTATTGTAACAAATTTCTTGTTGGAGAAAAACAAGGCGTATAAATGTTCGGTTGTATTCTAACCTTGTAAAATACCGCAAAGATAACATGTAACTATTCACACATTCAGCAGTCATCCTTATGCCTTCAACTTAGACACTGTACACTTGAAGAGAGAAGAAATGGGAGGACCTTCCACATTGCACAGCCATCCACGTAAATCATACAAAATTTTGATTTATGAAGCAATCAAGTCACCGCCACAGAAAAAGACGACCGTGGGGGAAATCTATGACTTGATCCAAAACAAATATCCATACTACCAAGAAACAGCCAATCAAAGAAATTTTAAAACTTCTGTACGTTTCACTTTATCCGCAAATGAACGTTTTGAGTGTGTCCCTCATCGTCAAGCTCAACGATTTGGCTGCTGGCAGGTTGCTGCATCATTTAAACTTACCATGGAACATGGAACGTATCTGCTGTTAAACAGCATATTTTTGCCTAATGCCAGTTACATAGAAGCCTCACAGACTGTCGCGTCTGCTGATATACCTGCACCGTCCATTCCTCTCGACGAGATGCAAGATGGACATAACTACTATGATATGTTTCAAAACTTATATGGCCAATACGAATGTGGAGGTGAAAACAACCAGCAACTGTACGTACCTCCGGATGTCTTGTTTCAAGAAACCACTGCAGATCCATATGACGGCCTCACGGAGATGTGTCTGAATCAGGATTCAACGGTTGGCTCAACCATGGATGATACTGTTGTGCCTTCCTGGAGCGATTTGTTGCAGCCAAATCAGTTGTGACTTCTACAATAATGGTAAATACACATTCCGTTATGCCTTGACTCAAATTATATATGTCACAAATATTATAACATAATCTGCCTAATATACACAATTTGTTAGCCAAATGAGTGGATACAGCGTAACATTGCAGACAGCCTTGCATGGAGCGTTCACAAATAGATTATTTTCTATAACAATAGACTACATGACGAACCAGGAGTACACATTGGTGACGGAGTCCTAAATCATTCATTATTATTGATTTGAAACCATCTTTTCTAAATGTTACACTAAATGTAACAGTGTAAACAGGTGAATAAAAAGGCGCAAACAGCTTAATAAAGAGTGAATTAAATAATATTAATAAAAATGATGATAAAATAAATGTGATGACCAAAACCCCCAGCTCAAACCTCACTGGTGGGACCTGTTTCACGGGTTCCAAAGTTTAGAAGTATCTCAGAACATCCAGGGGGAGCATATGGAGGAATGAGAAAACAAAACAAGATACACAAATATAAGTGCAGACGTAATGCAGTGGGTGGATAAATATAGCAGTGTCTTGCTCATATAGCTGTTCTACTCACAGGACTAAAGAGTAAATGTAGGCAGTTGGCAAATTGGGTTGCCACCCTTGAAGGTATCTAGGCACCGGACCCCCTATCGATATTACGTCAGCAAATACCGCATGTATAAAGAGAGGGAAAACTACATAGTGCGATCAATATGTAAACTTTATATAAAAAATGAATGGGTAAAAAATGCGCACTTACAATGTGCTAATAGAATAAAAACATTTATCACAAAGTGTGAATAGGAGATGTCCCGAGCAGCTCACCGCCTCCCTTGGGTCATCAGGCTGGCTGCCACGGCTCTGTATCCTGGATCGGAGCCTCCCTCTGTGCGCCCGTCTGATCCTCTGACGTCACGGCTGCAGAGATAGGTTTTGCTACGGGTCGCCTCCAAGACCAAAATAGGTCTGCTGGTTTACTCAACACGTTTCGCCCAGCTACCAGGAACTGTTCTCGGCTTCGTCAGGAGTGTAATAGGTAGCATGCTAGTGGCTGTTTATATATCCTTATGTAATGCTAATTTAGCTAAATCATTCTATTAATCAATTCAGTCAATATAATTGCACCGGGGGTTGATGTTAACATAATTAGAAGTTACAAGACTTTTGTCATTATAGACTTAATAGCGTGAGGTGATGTTACTATAGTTACAGTGTATTTATACATTACAACAAATAATACAAATCTATCACAACTTTACCCTTAATGGGTATTATGAAATGTCATTCAACATTTTGCTTAATCTGTATTATAAGATGCTTAAATTACTTATGCAAACGAGTGTCAGGCTAGTATATTTAATGCATCAATTAGAGATGGGATGGGAAGGAATTATTCCTATAGGAAACTCACTGTGTGAAACGGGCAATATAAGATATCAAAAAAATGAAAGGGGAGTATAAATAACTGGTCATTATATTAAATCTGATCTTGAAAAATGGAAGGACTTAGATCTTTAATGCGATAATAATGTGGGAGAACTGTCCAAGAAGAGACTAATGTGGTGCATATATTGGGATAGGCAAATAGATGGGATGATATTATGCTGTACTGACACTATTGGCGTGCTGTATAGATATAATAGCATTAAAGATCTAATTCTCTTTAAACATCCTCTAACTATACACTGCCGACACAGTTTATCCGAGTGCGGCTCATTCCGCAAGCCGGGAAATGTCCCAGCTTGCGAGCCGCACTCCCTCAGCGTGCCGCGCATCACCGGGTGCCAGCGCCCCCTGCACGCGCGTCCAGGGCTCCCCGAGGGAGCCCTGGTGTCCCGCGATCGCGGGACGGCGGCAGGGGGTTCCGGGGGACCCGGCGGACCCGGCAGCGGTAGGGAGAGTGCCCCGATCGGAGGGCGCTCTTCCGCTGCTTTGGCGCGCGCCCGTCATTCTCCTGCGCGCGCCAGGATACTGCTGCGGCCAAGAACGGGCAAATGCTCGAATAAACTTGGCCGCAGCAGTACCTGTATCGAGGTTTGCACATCTTATTACACATGTGAATTCAAATACATACCATGAGCAGTCCTTGGAGTGATATACCTTGAAAAAGAAAACATGAATGAATATAAATCATTGTCATGACATGTTCATTAAGGTAAGCAACACACAGAAGTGACACTTTTCTATGTGATATGAAACAAAATATAGAATACGTCAAATATGATCTTAAATACACAATAGTCTACACATCATTGTGACACACATGTCACAGTCCAAAAGAAAAATTGTATGTAACCATATTGCACTAGCTATTGGCTATCGACATAGTAGTTTCATTGTGTATGCATAACCAAAAATAGCATGTACAGAAAATATAGATTTAGTACACATTATTCCCTCACGTACACACAACACCTTTTAGTGGTAAGAAGTATAATACAACCTGTTGATGAATGACATACAGGTGCCACATGCAATTGTCCACACAGCAGAGAACAGAAAGGTGGGAGAACCATATTCATCTGTTTCCTAAGTGAATGGTATTTGGACACATGTATTTATCATTACAATGAATTAATACATCTATGTAGTACTATGAACATATATGTATTTGCTTACATGAAAAATATGTGTTTATCACATTACGACGTGTCTCCACACCACTGGCTGTTTGCTCAGTGTCAGCTGGTAAATTTACGGGATGCTCCTCCTCCAAGCCCTGACGTATGTCTGTTTCTAATTTATTGCGGAGTGCCAGATTGTGCAAAATGCAACATGCAATTACAATATCTGACACTTTAGCAGGCTTATATTGAAGTGCCCCACCAGTTCTATCTAAACACCTGAATCTTGTTTTCAGAAGCCCAAATATCCTCTCCATGACGGATCGTGTAGATATATGTGCAACATTATACCTCTCCTCTGCTTCAGATTGAGGGTTTGCCAGCGGGGTCAACAGCCACGGCCTAATTCCGTAGTCACCTATAATCCATTGTGCACAAATATGAAACAATTTGTGTTAACATTATTACATACAACAGTTCATAGAAAAACAAGAGTTGTTTGTTAACACATCATAATATGTACTCACCCACCAGCCAACCAGCTCCAAAATAGCCTTGTTCGAAAGCATGGAAGACTGATGAGTTTCTCAGGATAGAGGAATCGTGACTGGAACCAGGGAATTTGGCTACCACATGCATAATCTTCATCGTGGCATCGCATACCACCTGTACATTCAGGGAATGGTAGTGCTTACGATTGCGATACGCATGCTCACTCTGACTAGGCGGGATCAAAGCAACATGGGTGCAATCTATTGCACCCATCACACATGGTATCCCGGCTATGGCATAAAAGCCATTCCTCACTTCCAGCCACTCTGTGTGCTCTGTAGGAAAAGGAATATAATTCCTAGCGCGTCTATTCAGTGCACATAGAAACTGGGTAAAGGCCCGCGAGAATGTAGATTGCGAGACCCCGCCCACTATGCCCACAGTTGTCTGGAATGACGCGGAAGCAAGATAATGTAATGAGCACAGCATTTTAACAAGCCCAGGGAATGCACGACCTCTGGCTGTCACAAAATCTAAATCTACCCGTATCTCTTCATAAAGAGATAAGATTGCTGCTGAACTCAAACGATACCGACTTATGATCTCCTCCTCACTCATCCCATCTAACACGGTTCTCTCCCTGTACAAATGTGGACGAGGCACAACTTCTCTCCTCTCTCTTCTCCTCTCATCTCCTTGCCCTCTCCCTCGCCCTCGCCGTCTCCCTCTCCTCTCCGCGTCCCTGTCCCTTCCTTGCCCTGTGACATCCTGTCCCTCAGCTAGCCTCTCCTCCAATAGAATCTTCCTCCGTCTCATGAACAATCGTATCATTTTCAGGTCTGTAGCTGTCAATGCGCATGTAATTGCCCTCCTTTAAATACCTATGTGATGATGTCACGTGACTTGATGAAGTGCAAGGTGTTACATTAACATATCCAAGTTGTTAACTCCAAACGGGTATACAGTACGAATTAAACGGATTATTTATGTGTGTTCACCAGGCAATCATGATATTTGACAATGATATAACGTTAAGCTTTGTACAACAATTTATTCGCAAGTATTTATGGAATGTGTAATGCATGTACCACTTCTGAACGCAACACTCAGTCATCTCATTAGGATACAACCATGACATTGAAGTTGAAAAACTACGTTGCAACATGTATAATTTCGCATGTTATTGTCACATGTTCACATGAACTAATTCTAATGTGCATATGCATAATTTAATGCCATCAGGATACTTGCTATTGATTATGTTTCAATCGTCTAAAAATGAGTAACTATTATAGATCTGTGTATAACTTAGCATGAAGTGATTATAATGCATCGTGTACAATGTAAACATGCAATGTTATTGAGTATCCAATTGCGGACGTCATAAAAAGAGGGAGGTCACAAACTACATGTAAACATGAAAAAAACCCGCTACATTTACATTTGATCATGCGTTACACATTCAAAGCATTCTATAATGTATACCAACATTACTATACGCTGGATCTGTTAGATGTGTGAAATCTGTGACATCATATAATAAATTGAAGCACACTTAAGTAACATGTTTCATATTATGTGACCTCTTCCTTTAAGAGTTTACTATAGGAGTTTCCCTTGACACATCATAACATTAAGACTAATGTGACACGCAAAACATCATAACATAGACAACTACAATGTTCTGCCAATAATAAACGTAAGCTGTGACACGATGAAGTGAATCACATCGACACTGTAATGCCAAGCACATTTTTATTATGAGCAATAGAACGTAAACACTCCTATAAAGTTACAAGTCCCCGCTCCATTGACTCCATTGATGTAGAGATGAGCTATTTTTTCTAAGTGCCGTCCCGGCAACCTTGCCGATCCTTCTCCCCTCCAACTTGCCAACTTTAGTTGACGGGACAAATTGCCGTAGAAATCTCAATTTTAGTGTGACGATCAGCACCGATAAGCTGATCGGGGCTACTAGAATACAGCCAATTTGAAAAAGTGGCGAAAAGTGCCGGTAAATGGGTTATCGGCAGCCGCCTGCCGATAAATTCTTATCGGGAAGACAAAATGCCGATTTTGGCCACTTATCGGCGCTTACTGAATAGCAAATGCAAATTTGGCGGGAAAATGCCGATAAAAGCCTTATCGGCGCTTACTGCATGAGGCCCTAAATCTCTGAGGAATCAATTCCGGTGTACTAATGAACCTCCTAGCTCATAAGAATTGACTATAGGGTAATCCCATTATTGTACCAGATGGGTGATAAATTTTGAAGTGTAGTAGGTTATTCCTGTCTGTCATTTTAGTGAATATGTCTGACTCAAGTTTTTGGTTACGTCTGTAGATGGCGGTATCCAAAACATATATGGCATTTCTGTAAACTTGTTAGTGTCAACTATAGGATGCACCTATAGGATGAGATTGGATGCAAAGTTAAGAAGACTGTCCTCATTACCCGCCCAGATAAGAAAGATATCATCTATATATTGCACCCATATACGCCCACATAAACAGTATATTGCAATAAATAAAATAATGCTCAAACTTGTTCATAAATATGTTGGCGTATGTAGATGTGACATTAGATGAGAACCTATCACTGTACCCTGTTTTTATATGTTAAACATATCTTTGAAGAGAAAAATAATTTCTTGAAAAATAATGTTCAACAAATCAGTAATGAACATACATTCTCTAGGTGTGAAACGTCCTTCTGAGTTCAAAGCTAGTTTTTCAGCCTCTATCCCATCATTATGTGGAATAGAAGTGTAAAGACTTGTTAACGTCCAAAGTTACCAATAGAATATCTTCCCTGATCTCATAAAGACCACCAATTTCTCTGTATAAAATGTGAGCTATCCTGAAAGTACAAAGGTGAATTGGTGACCAGCGGATGAAGAGTTTGTCTATGAATACTACCTGGGGCTGAAACAGGGAATCAGTGCCAGCCACTATCGGTTGACCCTTAGGTCTAGTGAGGTCCTTATTTTTCGGGAAAATATATAAAACTGGAGTCATAGGATGCTTCTGAAGCAAAAAGTAGTTTTGCTTGCTGGATATCACACCTCCCTCTATTGCCTCTGTTATAGTCTATAAAATTTTAATTGCAATCTCAGGGGTGGGGATACGGGACACAGCAAAATAATTGGATGTACAGTATCTGCCAACTGGTGAAGTATTTCCTCCCTATAGTTAGCTCGATTCATGATGACAATGGCTCCCCATTGTCAGCTGGTTTGATGACTATATCAATGTCTTTTGTATGAGTGAGAAATATTATTTGATACTGTGATTGGTGGGTGAGGGATTCAATTGACTGCAAATTTGTACACCCCTTGGTAAGAAGATGGTATGGCATAGAAGATGGAATGGTGTATCTTCCTCAATGTCTGAATTAGATATAGTCAATGGAGTGGGATTTTTGGAGAAAATGTCTTTTAAAATTAAATTTCAAAAAACCATGGCAAGGTCAATGTCCAGTTCTAAAAAGTCAGAGTGGAAGAACAAAGAAAACTCCATTATTCACCACCCTAAGTTGTTCATTATAAAGTATTTCAGAGATATTAACCACCAGATATGGATTTTAAAGAGATGTCATTTTGTGGGTTCTCTTGTGAAACTGTGTTTGTATTTTTCACCAGTATAAGAAAATAAGGTACTCTGTTGTGTCATATTTGCTATACTATAGTATATAAAATAACTTTTTCTTCTTTTCTTTTTTTTTGCAATAGACACAATCAATATATTTTCCCTATATATACTGTTATTTTTAATATGTTTCTTTTTTAATGTTTTGTTATTGTGCTTGTAAGACTGTTATTTTTAGGTCTTTTTAGGCATTTTTAATGATGCTGATGTCAAGATAGTGTTTACCATGCTGTTTGTTCCTTCTTTACTGAGCATGTCCTCTCCGCTGGGGTCTATGACGTTTGATGTGGGGATAGGGGCACTCGCATGCAGGCGCATAGGGATGCTTATGCGTGTGCATGCGTGCCTTTGTGCATTGACATCAGGACCGGCGTGGAGATGGAGAAGGGGAGGAGAAATCAGCAGTATGGTTCCCAGCTGATATCAGTGGTGCTGAGCAGCATGGGCATCTGGCGTCGGGTGAGGTGCACGCACACGCACACGCATGTGGAGCGTGCACGTTGTGTCCTTACATCATGTCATTCCTGGCGTGAAAACACAATGCTTTTTCAGATTCAAAATGGGATCATAGAGAGAAAGCTTTACTCTTTGATAAAGTACCCCATAAGAAACGCGTAGGAGAGTTGTGTACAGTACCTCCTTTTTTTAAGGATTTTTCATTAAGTATTTTTCAATAAAATATTCTTTTTTTGGACCCTACTTCTTGGCTGTGCGCTGCCTTTTCCTCTTCTTTTCTCCTGTAAGTCAAACAGGTAGCACCAGCACCATAATTACAGCTATTTCCCATAGGGATCGGGAGAGGGTGTTACATTTGGAGGCGCTGCTGAGATTCAGACCTGGGGTGCCCTGAACCAAAATGACAAAATTAAACCCAATTAAACCAAAGAATTACCATGTTTGTACCGTCAAGACAGGTGGTCCACCAGTGGGCCGTGGAGTTCCAGGTACCTCCCTGCCACGTGGTGGCCATCGGTCATGTCCCGGCCAATATCCATTCATACAACATGTGCCTAGCCCTGAGGTGGTTGCCAGTGTTTGCCAAAGCTCAGCCCCTGGTATGAAAGTGGTACCCCACCTCAACCTAGAGTATGGTCCTCGTTAATGCCCGTTGTGACTTAAACGAGGATGATGGGTGCTAGGCCATATTTCTGTGGGAGGCCTTCCCAATGGGTGTCCTATTAACTACCCTGCGCTAATAGTCAAAATGGAGAACCCTAGCCCAGGGCCTATCCCCAATCTGGATGTAGGAGCGGACCTTTCCCCTTCCCCAGGGAGCCCCTGCAAAAGTGAGGCTAGTATTACGTGCCGGCGAAGCAGAAGATCTGGCCGCAGCAGCTCTGGCACTGAGGGAGAATCTGCATGTGAAGAGACACTGCAGTTACTGGCTGACAAACATGCGCAGTCATCACAAGCCCACCACTACAAGCTAAAAGCTTTCTCTGGAGTGTGTCTATGCCGCTGGGAGAAGAATAGTTTGAGGAGTGGAGAGACCATGCTGTACAAGTGCTTTCAGAATGGTCCTTCTCTGATGCAGTCAAGAGGCAGCAGATCGTGGAATGCCTGTGGCCCCTGGCCATCAATATAGTTTCGTTGTACCATGATTGTCATGCGGAGGCCGATGCCCAAGCCCTGATCCTGGCCTTAACTAAAGTTTATAGTACTAAGGACGATGCCATTGCCTTACGGCCCAGTTCCACACCATCAAACAAGATGAGGGGGAAAATTTATCGGCGTTCCTTTGATGGCTTCAATTAGCACTATAAACCCTGATCTCCAAGAAGGTCACCTGAGTGTTCAACCTAGATGACTTCCGAACCAAACAATTTCTGCGGGGAGCATTGCCCACACACCTGATCGCCATGAGGATTAGCTGCACCATTTCTATCGAGAGTCCTCCTAACTTTGAAGAACTAATGGACCGAGTACAAGTTCAGGAGGTTATCATGTGGTTCTATACCCCCACAAAGCCTCAAGATCCCAAGCCACGAGCAGACATAGCTAGTCCCGCCAAGGGAGCCATTGTTAGGGAAAGACCCAGTGGCAGAAAGTGCTCTAGAGCCTCCACAACAGGTCCCACGAATGCCTGCTCACACGTTCTGAAGCCTGGCCCCTTTTCTCAGTCCAGGAACCGAACGCACTTTCCACTGCTATGATTGCGGGGAAGAGAGTCATATGAGAAGGGACTGCCCTCAGAAGGTAACTATCAAGTCAGTGTTCCTGACTTTTGCCACCCACCCAAAGGTTCAGTTGCCCGGCGATGAGAAGTGTATGAACCCTTCCAGCCCCAAAAAGGAGATACAAGTTGACCTCTTTCATCAAATTGGCCCCACAGCACTGGTCCGGGGGCTAATTGAAGGAATCTATGCTTTGGCCTTATTGGACACTGGATCTCAGGTGACCATTGTCTATCGATCTTTCGATAACCTTCATCTGTGGCATATACCATTAAAGTCGGCTGAGACCATAACCCTATGGGGCCTCAGTAGCAAGAGTTACCCGATTGGCGGGGTGATCATGGTGCGGATGGACATACCCCAAACTTGATCCACCCCATAGAAGTGGAAACACTGATATGTCCTGAACCCGGAGAACACAGAGTGCACCTATCATTCTGGGAGGCAGCGCCGACGTGGTGCGATTGCTGATCTGGGCATTTCTCAAAGAAGTGAGAAAGATTTCCTCGTCCTCCATGAAATTCATCCGGCGTTAATGGAAGAATGCCACAGAATCTCGGCCCAGGAACGATGCAGGCGGTTCTTCAATCTGGAAAGGGGGGTGACCAAGATTTTACCAGGGGGAGTACAGCATGTGATGGCTCAGGCCAGCTACTCTAGTGATGATGGAAGTGACTGGTACTTCTCGTTGGAGACGACCCCCGAAGAAGATGAGAAGATAGGATGGAAGGTGGTACCGGAGGTAAAAGAGTGGAAGTCTACATTTCCTCGCTGGTTTGCTGTATCTATCCACAACATCTCCCTGCACCCTATACAGCTGGATTTCAATCAAGAGCTGGGTAAAATGTTCCCCCTGACGGACATGAAACCCTTGGTTAATGTGAACACGGCCTCCACGCAAGAGGCCGACCCTGCACTACAGTTCAACTTTGGAGATTCATCCATACCCCCCGAATGAAAAAAACACTTCCATGTTAGGCTGATGAGCGGAAAGAAGTGTTCTCTACCAGTTAGATGGATGTGGGTTGCACCAAGAGCACACAGCACACCATCCGGCTGAGTGATGCTACACCCTTCCAGGAACGATCCAGGCGAATAGCTCCCAGGGACGTGGAGGATGTCCGGTATGTCTTGAAGGATATGGAGGTTGCTGACATCATAACAGAGTCTCGCAGTCCCTATGCCTCCCCCATCGTGGTAGTGCGGAAGAAGAATGGCTCTGTGCAGTTATGTGTGGACTACAGCACCCTCAACCTGCGGACCATCCCAGATAAATACACTCTACCCTGGATTGAAGAGATTCTGGGTGCATTGTCTGGCAAAGTCCAGATATTACAAAGTAACACCTGGGAAATTATCCCTGATAAAGCACTCTTGGGGACACAGATGGGTAGGACAATGTATAATCCAAGCGGATATCCCATTCATATGCAGAGAATTAAAAAATAATAAAATTGTAATCAAATAATTGTAAATACAGGGCATTATATATATATATATATATATATATATATATATATATATATATATATGTATATGTATATATGTATATATGTATATATATATATATGTATATATATATATATATATATATATATATATATATATATATATATATATATATATATATATATATATATATATATATATATATAGTTAAAACACTAGAGGTAGGTATGGCTATATACACATTGTCTGGCTCCTCCTAAGCCACAAAACGAAATGTTATACACTGAAGGGGTTAATGTTGTTACAGGTGGCTTTAATGGCCATAGGATATACCTATTAATGATACAAATATAGTCCCCTATCAACACGGTATAACATAAGATACATATCACATGCTAGTAATAAAATACTATTCACTAAGGTGAATTATCCCTGCAAGGGTGTATCTAATAGTCAAATGCTATTGTGAGGATTCAATAGGTGACTACAGACAAAAACACAGTGTATAGCAAGTATAGCAACAATGTATCTCAATTCAACCCCTTCAGAAGGTAAACAGTTGCTGAGTTAGAAAAATACAGCAGGGCCCCGGGTATACGGCGGGCTCCATTCCAGGGGCCCGCCATATAGTGAAAATCGCCGGAAAGCGGCTCTGGCGATTTTCAGTTCTGTGCATGCACAGAACAGCGCTTTTGCTGTTCTGCGCATGGGTGGCCTATGGTCTGCACGCGCAAACTACGGTATGTGCGCGCAGACACCGGTCTGCGCATGCGCACTGGGCGCACCTGCCCATTATGCGCATGTGCGACTGAGAATCAAAGATGGCGGCCCCCTTCTCGGTGCCGCCATATCGGCGGATCGCCGAAAAGCGAAGCGCCGAGAAGCGGGGCCCTGCTGTATCTAATAGTATAACTATCACACAGATCCAAGTGTAGCAATATAAACCTCAGTGTGTGGTCTGAAACTCAGCTGCAGTAAAATTAGTAAAACATGGCAGTGTAATACACAGTATTGTAATACTTGAAGGGGGGACCCGTATCTAGCGGATAAGAAAGGCAGGTATAGTATATCCAAAAGCTGCACATTGGTAAATTACAGCATAAACCGCTATAGCTAAAAGAATAAGTATGTAAAGAAATCAGCCGACATACAACCCATTTCTTCCGTGTTAAAACACGTGTACAGCCGTCCCCACCTCCGACGTCATCGGCATGACGTGATCTAAAACTGACGACATTCGAGCATTTCGTGTAGATGCTACGCTTCTTCAGGGTAAGAGTAGTACTACCACTCCTCCTACCCTGAAATTTCATAGCATCTACACGAAATGCTCGATCACCGTTGACGGACTTCACCAGACCTACCATACTGGGTTGCGACCCATCGCCTACGTGAGTCGTAGCCTGACTTTGAGCAAAAAGAACTACCCGTCCATAAATTAGAATTCCTGGTGCTGAAGTGGGCTATTGTGGACAAGCTCTGCGACTACCTCTACGGGGTATCTTTCAAAGTGAGGAAGGACAATAACCCGCTCACCTACATACTGACCTACGCTAAGTTGGATGGCACTGGCCATAGGTGGTTGGCCGCCCTGTCCAACTATAGCTTCACCCTAAAATATAAGCCTGGGCCCAAGAACATTGGGGCCAACACTCTGTCCAGAAGGCCCGGATTGAGACCCTTGTCTGAGGATGAAGAATGGGAAGAAATACAGGGCCCAGGAATTTGAGCCATGTTTTCTACTGCTGCCGTATCGGAAGGGGAAATGGCCTTCTAAGAGCTGAGAGTAGTGGATTCCTTGGGCTGTCAATCAAATGCACTCCCAGCTGCCTATTGCTACCCTGAGGCCTTGTCAATGGCGAAAGGATCCAAAATACACTGGAAGGATATCATTGAAGCCCAGATGGCTGATCCAGTGTGTGGGCTTCTGCACCGGGCTGTACTGAAGAATAAAGAACACTGTAGAGGATTGGATTCAAATCAGAAAGCAGAATCAAGAACAGTGTTCTTGATTCTGCTTTCTGATTGGACGGACCCGCAGCAGCAGTGCAGGACTGGCTTCTTGCTTCATTGTCGGTATACAGCTTTGGAGATAAAGCGTATGTGTTATGGCACACTTTTCCCTGGATCAACTGTGACACAAAGATTGCAACATTGCGCAGGTAATTTCAAATCATTTACCCACTATGAGATATTTTCTTGCCAGCAATTTGTACAGAGAGAGATAGGTTAAACTCGCTTCCACGGAGAGATATACAGACTGCCACACTTATATACACTGTCTCCTGATCATTATAATACCCCTGCAGGTGAAGGCTGCTGACAACAAGCCATTTCATACTACGTTTATTGCCTCATATAACCACTATCCCTTCCACATGTGCTGGGATTTAAGTGTCTTTAGAGCTGCCAATGGTCTCTATATATTTCTCATGTACTGAAGAATAACCCGCCATAATTAAGAGTGCTCCCAGCCATACAGTCGGCCTCCTCATGAAGGAATGGGACAAATTCCAACTGGACAATGGATTGCTATACTGAGTGGTCCCTTACCTTGATCATACGGATAGGAGACTGCTAGTGCTCCCAAGAAGGCTGCAATACATGGCGCTGTTGTCACTACATGATGACCATGGACACTTGGGTATGTATAAAACGTTCAGGCTCACACGAGACGGGTTCTACTGGTCGAAAATGAGAGAGGCTGTGGAGCATCATTGTCAACTGGACAATGGATTGCTATACCGAGTGGTCCCTTACCATGATCATCCGGATAGGAGACCGCTAGTGCTCCCAAGAAGGCTGCAATACATGTTGCTGTTGTCACTACATGATGAACATGGATAAAACTTTCAGCCTCACACGAGACAGGTTTTACTGGTTGAAAATGAGAGAGGCTGTGGAGCATCATTGTCAAAAATGCTTGCGGTGCATCCAAAGGAAAACACTGCCTACACTAGCAGCCCCAATTGGCCATCTGAAGAGTTCGGGTCATATGGACCTAGCATGCATGGATTTTCTATGTATAGAGCCAGATTCTAGAGGCATCAGGAATGTGTTGGTGGTAACTGAAAACTATACTCGGTATGCACAGACTTTACGCACTAAAGATCAGAAGGCTAAAACGGTGGCTAAGGTGCTGTGGGAAAGATATTTTGTCCATAATGACTTGCCAGACCGAATACGGACCAGGGGCGCGATTTCGAGAGCAGATTTATAAAAGAGCTGTTCAATGTGCTTGAGATCGAGAAGTCCCGTACAACCCCATACCACCCTGAAGGTGCTCAACTGGACTCTACTCAATATGTTGGGCTCCCTACGAGCCACCAAGAAAGTCGGTTGGAGCAAGAACGTAGAACACCTGGCCTACAACTGTACCCAAAAAAAAAAAAAAAGAAGGTTCCAGGGCACTACGGATTTTCAAAAGAATTTAATGAATAGGCCTGTTTTCAGTTTTCCGAATAAGAACATCCCTATCCATAGTGTCAGCTTTGACAAAAGCTGCCAAAACATCTTTTGCAGAATAGCCCCTGGCCAAAAATCTGTCAGACCTTTCCTTGGACCTTAATAGGAAAGTGTCATTATTGGAACAAAGTCTCTTCAATCTCATAAATTGAGATCCAGGAATATTCCTAATCAATGACCGCGGATGACAACTCCGCGCATTGAGAAGCATATTCCTGGAATTCTCTTTTCGATATATATATCAGTCTGAATGGTAACATCATTGTCAATGTACAGGATTAAGTCTAAATAATGAATGTGATTAATATTGTGCTCAAAAGTGAATCTAATATTGAAATCATTGGTGTTTAAATATTGAACAAAAGAAAATAATGAGTGCTCATCACCTCTCCAAATTAAAATCAAATCGTCAATATATCTCTTAAAAAGACGATATTGTGACGAAAATAATTATTAGTTTGATAAATAAATTGTGACTCCCAAAAACCCATAAATAAATTGGCGTATGAGGGTGCAAAACTTGTGCCCATAGCAGTGCCTAATTTCTGTAAATAAAATCATGTCAAACAAAAAATAATTGTAAGTGAGTAAAAAAGATATAGATTCTTCTTAAAAATGGCAATGTGAGATAGATAAGGTGGATAAATCAAGATAATGTCGTGTGGCTTTAAGACCGTGATTGTGATCAATAATTGAGTAGAGGGAGGGCACATCTAATGTGACCCACCTGTACTCTTTGTGCCATTTGAATTCCTGTAAACTGACAATGAGATCCGCTGTATCTCTAATGAAAGATAGAAGTTGAACGACCAGGGGCTGCAAAAACTTGTCCACATACCGCGATAACCCATCTCCCAAAGATCCAATGCTCGCCACTATAGGTCGTCCAGGAGGGTCGACTAGTGATTTATGGATCTTTGGGAGATGGTGGAATACCGGAATCACGGGATGTGGACGGTTAAGAAATGCACATTCTTTATAACTAATAACATTAAGAATTCTCCCAAAAGATAACAATTCAGTTAACTCAAAAGAATACAAAGATGTGGGATATCCCTTAAGAGCCTGATAAGAGGTGGTGTCCTGCAGTTGTCTCAATGCTTCTTGTTTGTATTGAGTAGTAGACAATACTACAAGGGCTCCCCCCTTGTCAGCGCTCTTAAGCACAATGTTGAAAATTTTCTTAATTTGATCAATCTGTTGTACCTCTGTATATGTTACATTGCCAGATTCTACATTGGAACAGGAAAAACCTTGTGATAATAACCATAAGTCTCGTTCAACTAAACGTTCAAAAGTAGTAATAGAAGGGCCCCTGTTATAATTGGGACAAAAAACAGATTTCTTACGATAACCAGGGGTCTGGGCTAAAAAAACTAGACTTTTCTAGGTTAAATAAAACAGAAAACAACATTTTTAAGTTGACCGGGACTTGGCCCGAAATGTCCTGGAACTCAAATCTGGATTAAGTTCCACACGCCACCACTCTCTTTCATCCGGAGCTGCCGAAATCCCTTGACCGGGAGATAGTACCAAACGTCCTGGTACTCTTTTCGGCTTGCAATCCCAGCCGCGACCGCTACATTCTCTTCTCAGAACTTGGCCCCGAAAAGTGGGACTTAGAAAATGTATTGCCTTGAAATTTCTGAAGCCGGCTCACTGCTATTTCTCCAAGAGCATCTTTTGGTCGTTTCAAATTTACCACTGCTGTTCTGGCACTTAGAATCTCTTGTCTGGATTGGCTGAGGGTTTATTATAGTATTTCAGAGTTCGAGAAAAATATGCACACAATGCGCACCAGGGATTAGTATAGTAAATTGTTTATTAATAAAAAATGACCGAGGGGATCCAACCCCACCTCAGTACATATGCATAGCAGAACTAAGTTCGGTTACAGAGAACCCAAACCCTATGGTTGATTACTACTACCTAGTAAAACTGAGTTCATCAAAAGCATAACACACAATGAGCAATAATAATAATAAAAAGACAGTGTTAATAATAACTAAATCTGAATAGACTATAGTATAGTTAAACAACTGTCTATAAGCTGACAGGGGGAGACGGAGACATACACTAAAGCTCAGGACGGGTGCCGCGGCGAACGTATAAGGATCCGGATCACGTCACCGCAGAAATCTGAACACCGCCGGAGCTTCCTGCAAACGCCGTCTCAGCCTGTCAGAACACGCGCAGAGTGACCTGTCGTGACCTCTACGCGTTTCGCACTATGTGCTTCATCAGGATTTCTTTATTTCAGAGTTCATTCATGAAATACTACAGCCAACCCGAGCGTGAGAAGAACCCTACCAGCCAATCAGAGCGTTGCCAGTCTATCTAAGCCGGGCAAGCGTGGATTTGGATTCTGACAAGGGCATGTGCCAAACTGGTACCTCTGCCACTTGTCAGTCAGAAGCCACTTTCTGAGTTAGGCTCCTCACCGTCTAGCTTGGGGGAGAATATTGGTCCTTGTCCGCTATTCATCCCTGGACATGATTACTTGAGCATAACTCCGGTGCCCAAATAACTATCACACCTTGGCAACCTCTGAGGCTTTCATGTCCGGGACCCGAGCAGACTTGATGGCACCAAGCTTGGTAGCCACATGGTCTCACGGAACCGTAGACCTGGAAGTCCCTAGCTTATATACCATGCACAAGCATATGTATTTTTATACACTTCAATAAAAGGTACTTTAACATATTTTTTCTAAGTCCTTTGGTTATGGGGAATAGAATGAAAAAGCGTGCAGGTTCATTTTCACCAGCCTTAACCCCACACACTAAAAACTGGACTTAGACTTTTAAAACTCTTGCAACCTTATCTATGGTTGGTGTACCCCCAGGACCCCTATACCAGGTTCTGGGTGATCAGGGCATC
Organism: Ascaphus truei; assembly: GCF_040206685.1. NCBI lineage: Eukaryota > Metazoa > Chordata > Amphibia > Anura > Ascaphidae > Ascaphus > Ascaphus truei. Next base: position 218,782,927 of record NC_134487.1, read on the forward strand.
CCCCCTTATACTAGGGAATCTTTACCTTTTCAGGGATATCTTGCACCCCTTTGCCCCATTTATCTTTCTGGTTTGTGCTGAAGCAGGGAGTCCTAGTGGTGATTCGCGCAAGCGTTTTTAAGGGGAGATTTTATATAATAAACAGGTCCAAGAGCTGACACTCTAAAACTCCAAAAATGGATCAGAGATAACCAGCCAGGCATAATACCTTTATTGATGGCCTGATTACCCCATCACCGTCACAATAATCCTATTGTGTTTTATTATTGGGGTATACCATAAATGTATGTGTTCCTATGAGGAGCCATACCGCTCTTCAGGATCCTCATAGGTGGAGGCGCTGCACCAGAGAGAGAACACACCGGCATCCCAGGCTCCCCATGAGCGAAGGCTCAGGCCTCCTTTAAGGCCAACAGGTAGCACTAGTACTGTAATTACTGCTATTTCCTATAGGGAGAGGGTGTTACATGTAGGTAATTTAAATATACGTCACATATGCTAATGGGATATCTAAAGTGTGCTCCTTTTGAGCACAGATGTCTTTCTGTATGCTATTTGGGGTGCAGTTTGAGGAGATATATATATATATATATAGTGCTTGGGACTCTACTAAAATTGGTCTCTCCCCCTGCACCCCCTACCTGCTGTTGGATTTAAAACAATCTGTGTGGAGAATACCCATGAATCATTTGCATCAAATCCATCGGCAGATTTCCATCTCCAGATCAGATTTTGTTAGAAAATCTGCAGATCGAATTGTGACAAATTCGCCAATCTCTAATATTTATAAAGACACACATGGCCCTCGTGACAGTAGCAGCCAATGTGTATTTTAAAAGCATTTTGGTTGAAACTTGCACTAAACCTGATTAGGCTAAAATGGGTTCAAGCATAGGATGCAAATACAACTGCAATCACTATTAGGGTATATTTTATTAATAGCAAACCAAAGAAATCATGACGGTCTAAGCCAGCTCCTTTAGCAGACGAGTATCTTGATATTATCTACCATGCTCTACTTCTAAATTGTCATTGCTTGTAGTTTCACTATTACCATTGTAATCAACACTGCTAGTTAAACAGAGCTGCTCAGGAATGGCACTGATCTTACTGATGATGTCAACACCTGTGCTGATAATAGCACACATTGGTACGGATGCCCTCCTTTAGTTTTCCTGCTCTTTCCCTTTCACTGTATTTGTACTTCATTTCTGTACCTTTCCTTTTGTGCTACACTTCTAAATGCCACACACAGTGACAGAAACAGAAACAGTAAGTTATGTTTTCGTAAGTTCAACAGCATCTTTAAACAATATGCTCAGTATAAAATGAAGCAAAGTCTCCATCATTTCCGTTACTTTGGGAATTTTTGACGTAACTAGGTGTTATTTATATATCTGTGCTTGGATATTTTGATTTAAAAAATACTGTATGTTCATTCCTACAAGTTCCTGGAAGGGAAAGGGTTAAACAATGTTCAATTTAAAATTAATATGCCTGGAATCTTCTTTAACACTTTACTTACCCTGGAGTTAAGAGAAATTTAGAACACACTGCTGTTGAAAAAATGAAACATCTTGAGACTAGGAGAAACATGTTTAATAAAGCAGCCTATTTTCAGTGTGATATTCATATTAAAGAAGTACAGTACCATTCAGTGAAATCCACTGGATTACTGCATATAAATATTTAGACATAGCTTTTTTAATGTCAGTTTAGTTACTTAAATTGCTGCTTCCATGAATTAGTGTCAAGGGCACTCACTACATTCATACCTTACCATTTATGGCAAAAAAAAGATGACCATAATGGCTGTGATGAGTTCACCAAAGTAATCAGCCCAGATAAATTTCATATGTTTATAAGACCATTTGCTGTGCTTCATTGCTTCTTGGGAGAGTTATTTTACTTTTTACTGGGGCATTTGAAAGTAAGTAGCATTCCCGAAAACGTCAAAAGGTCTTCAATTGTCTGCAATGTAAGTATTATCGAGTCTTCTATTTCTATTGTTTTGAAGTGTTTCACTTAATTGAAAACTTTTAGCTAATCTGCTTGTTCTTGTAAGCACAATTGAATGTCATACATAATGATATTTGTACAGTGCTTGAATTAATACAATTCCCTGAATAAGCAGCAGAAAGTTAGGTTTGAGTTTATTATACAGTATATGTACAGTAATTCAATGTACAGTACAGTAGCATAGATGTTCTATTTTCCTAGATTAAAGTGAAGTGCAGTAAGAAAAATACTATTTTGTGTTTCTATTTAAATTGCATGTAACCTGATTGTTTTATTAATCATACTGTATGTCATTCTTTTTTGTTTCATATTTTCATGGAATACATGTGATAGGAATACTGTAAAGGAAAAAGTAAATGGTTAAAGCAAGCTGCATTCGAAAGTTGAAATCAAGAATTTTTAGTTTATAAAGTAATTCTCCTGTGTGTCTCCAAATAATACCACTTTTTTATAAGAAGCATTATTTTCTGGATTTGCAGCTGACTTTTGGTGTGAATTTAAATAATGGTCTGTGGGATCAAGCACTAACCTCTACAACCAAAACGTTCTAAATCTTCATATTACTGGTCTAAAAAAATACTTCCAAAATAATACTCACTAAAGTCCAATGGCTATTTCTGTTAGTTTTGTATAATTAAATCATATTTAAGTACTAATATTTCTTGTTACAGGCCTAGGAAATTATTTAAAACAATATTAAATCTGCTCTAGTGAAAGAATCCTTTGTGACATAACGGTTTCTTTTGCACTTTCCAATTTACAGTGTGAAAGGAATATCTGTATATACTATACACCTGAAAACTCATGTTCATTCTAATATGCAGCCAGCTGCGGGGATATGAAGGATCAGTTATACATTAGTAATTATCAATCCAACTAGCCCATAGAAAGCACAATATACAGTATAATAGTTTCTGTGATACAGTTTTTGTTTTACAGTATGTCTGGCTTATACTTTTTTGACTTGGCAGGTACAGTAAATGGAAATGCAAAATATTGTAAGCAGAGGTTGAAGTGACTTTAGAAAAGCTGTGGAACCGTGCCTGACCTAAATAAAATTCTACATTTACTTAACTTTGGGGGTAAAATTATTCTGGCCATATTATACAATATATATGCTTTCCAAGCAGACAAAAAAGAGGTTTACTAAGATTAATATTGTTTTCTCTAAGTAGGAAGTTAAAAGTCCATAGAAAAATAGTTTGTAAATTAGAGCGTAAAGGGACTCAGTACCTCATAGTATAAATAAACCCCAACCACTGATTGTAAGTGAGCTAGGGATTAAGGATTGTGTGATCC